>NC_054713.1:9954867-9997367 GCF_016097555.1 Gigantopelta aegis | reverse complement strand
TAATACCTCATTAGGTATTCAAGTAAATCAGATTAGGGTCACAAAAGGTCAATCATGATTTTAGGTCTTGGAGACCGAGTTTGTTATCGCATGCACGAGGATTCAATCAAAACTCTGAATCGATCATTTAAAACTGAAAGGAATTATTGGGTTAATTTTAGACCCAAAGAGCATGTACCCTTTTATAAGTTATGACGTGAGCCAGTCTGATTTTTGTTTAAAAAAAGACTTCCTTTGTATATTTTGTTACGCACAGTGTTTCCTCCCCAAAACTGTTTATGTATTCATAATTTCCCCCCTGCGCGTGCTGTAACCTCACCGTGGTGCAGGGGTGTAACATTATCTTTGAGAATGGCCAATACAGCACAAATTGAAATTTTGAGTAAAAGTCAGTATCTATCTGTGATATTTGTATTTTTGCACAGTTCTTTACACTGTTTTTATTTATATCTTGAATTTTTATATTGATGTTGATCATCACTTTATTTGTTTGCATTACCATAGTTTGACACCCAATAGCCGATGTAATTTTCGTGCTGGGGTGTCGTTAAACATTCATTCATTCATTCATTCATTCATAATTTTAGTTCTTCATTATTAAAAATTAACTTTTATAAGTCATGAATTGAACAAATCAATCCCTGTTTTTATTCAATGAGATCAGAAGGTCGACTTATTTATTTCCCCATTAGGGCATTACTGTTTAATCGAGGCGATCAAGAAAATAGTTTTTTTGAAATATTATTCGGGTTTCATCAATCGATCGCTTCGAATGCCTCAAATGTTGAGGTCAACTTATTTATTTCCCCATTAGGGCATTACTGTTTAATCGAGGAGATCAAGAAAATAGTTTTTTGGAAATATTATTCGGGTTTCATCAATCGATCGTTTCGATTGCCTCAGATGTTGAGGTCAACTTATTTATTTTTCCATTAGGGCATTACGTTTTAAGTGTGAAACTTATGACACTAGTTGCTTAACAGCACATCAATAGATTAGTGAAACACAATGGCCACTGCAGATAATAGTTGTGTATGACATCGGCGATATTTCCCTCACACACCGAGCAGGGATAGAAAGGAAATGTTTTATTTAACGACGCACTCCACACATTTTATTTACGGTTATATGGTGTCGGACATATGGTTAAGGACCACACATATATTGACAGAGAAATCCCGCTGTCGCCACTTCATGAGTTACTCTTTTCGATTAGCAGCAGGTGATCTTTTATATGCACCATCTCACAGACGGGATAGTATATACCACTGCCTTTGATATACCAGTGGTGGTGCACTGGCTGGAGTGAGAAATAGACCAATGGGCCCACTGACGGGGATCGATCCAAGACCGACCGCGCATCAAGCGAACGCTTTACCACTGGGCTACGACCCGCCCCTGAGCAGGGATAGATGCCACTACCATGTTTATGTGGTTCATGTGCATACTGAAAAACACCACGAAAACTACAATGTATCTAGCTGCTGACAAACTATTGTGGCTTAGACTAGCTCTACTACGTGTGTTTTATGACCAAGGTAACACCGCAGACAGTTTTGCAACAGTTTACTTGTCTCCACTTGACAACCCACGTGAAAACCTCAACTGTGGGATCCCGCTGGGACATAATCAGTCTACAACATGCTTAATACGCTGCAATGGATAATATTCGAATTGAACAAACACACACAGCTTTCAGCAAGTCTGGTAAATATGTTGTAGGCCTGCTGTGACGGGACCTGCTCTTAAATTCTTTTCGCCTGTGGCGATATTAATTGTTTTAGAAGGCCGTGTGCAGTTCCAAATGCACTTAGCCCAGGTTGGCAACTTGTTACGTAATACCTCTGCGCGACGGTCGTCGAGCTGTACGTTTCTAATACACACCCAGCCAAGTGCGGAGGCCATGTGGCCAGTAGTTACGTAATACCTCCGCGCGACCATGGAATCTCTAGCGAACTGGCGAACGGTGGAAATAGCACTTGTAGGGATTCGGTGCCGCGATGTACCCCTAGGCGATATTCGCTGTCTCTGAGAGTTTTGAATAAATAGCTAGGATTTTAGAGATATCGGGGAGAAACGATTGGAAGTATCCAAGGGAAACGGACGTCGTCCACTGAACGATCTATATAAGTTCAGCCCGGACGTGGTAAATATATTTGTCTGCTCTGTTGTATAACTTTGATGTGATTGATGTGACTTTAAATATTTTAATACTGTATTATACCAATGTTATTTAGACGGTGCTGCCGATCATCTGACGCAGTAATCTGTAGGCTCACCGTTCTGATATATATATATATATATATATATATATATATATATATATATATATATAAAGCTTAGCCAGTCATTCTAGAGGACCTAGGTAAACTGCAGGTTATTGTGTTTATTGTGATAGGTACCAGTATTAATTCTGTGTTACAAGGTTACTGAATGAGTAGTAAGGGTTAATTAAAAATTAACCAGTTAAGAATAGAGTTGAAATTCCTTTATTAATTAAGTTCCCCTGGCAGCGTTTCTCAATTATCACACGTTACTCAACGAGTAGTAAGGATTAATTAAAAATTAACCAGTTAGGAATGGAGTTGTAATTCCTTTATTAATTAAGTTCCCCTGGAAGCGTTTCTCCATTATCACACGTGTGTGTGTTAGCGTTTCTCAATTATCACACGCGCGGGTGTTGTGTCACGGTGAAGTGATTAGCATATTGTGTAAACTAGACACCTAGAGATTAACTAATTAAGTGATCAGTTCTGGGTTGTTATTATTGTTGTTATTAATTAACTACTGCGGCAGTGCATTTGTCAGCGTAGGTTAATACAGTTTCCAAAGTGTATTATGTTTTTGTTGTGCTTTCTAGTGAACTTATCGTGCTATAATAATATATACTTTATATAAGATCTTATCTCTGATCATACCTAGACGAGCCACAGCTGGTATAACTGCCCGTTACAGAGAGATCTAATAGATATACAGTTAGGAGAGATATTTGGATAATCGTGTTTCATTCAGTTACGGGTATTATAGGATCCCCGTGACAGGAGTAAAAAATTGGGGCGCTTGTCCCGGATCTGAAACGGGACATGCATATTTAAAAAAAGTATTGTTTGTAAATGGGGGCTTTATAAATTATTTTTACAAATACTGGAAGTAGCAACGTTGTTCACTAGAAAATTAATTAATAATAAGTGCGTTATATCTAAACATGGATAAGAATTTGCTGGATAGGCCTACGCTCAGTGTAGTGGAGATTAAGCGAGCACGTAAGGCCGAGTTAGTTGAAATCGCGGGTGAGCGAGAAATTGATTTAACATCAGCTAAAATCTTAGGAGATATAAGGACAATTATTATCCAGGAAGTTTTTGGTGATAGTTCTGTTATGGAAGAAAGTGAGATTGTTCCAGAGATAGAGATAAATGACTTGAGTATGGAACAACAGTTAGCTTTTAAAAAGCTTGAGTACGAAAGAGAAGAACGTGCATTAGATAGAGAGAGAGAGAGAGAGAGAGAGAGAGAGAGGGGGGGGGGGGAGAGAGAGAGAGAGAGAGAGAGAGAGAAAGAGAAGAGAGGGATAGAGAGAGGGAAAGAGAAGAGAGGGAGAGAGAGAGGGAGAGAGAAAGAGAAGATAGAGAAAAAGAAGATAGGGATAGAGAGAGAGAGAGAGAGAGAAAGAGAAGAGAGATGACAAGATAGATATAGGAGAAGAGAGAGAGAGAGAGAGAGAGAGAGAGAGAGAGAGGGGGGAGAGAAAGAGAAGGGCGAGAGAGAGAGAAGAGAGATAGGGATAGAGAGAGAGAGAGAGAGAAAGATAGAAGAGAAGAGAGAGATAGAGAAGATAGACATAAAGATAGATAAAGAGATAGAGAGAGAGAGAGAGAGAGAGAGAGAGAGACATATAGATAGAGAGAGAGGGAAGAGAAGGGATAGAGAACTTCCTCATTAGAGAGAGAGAGAGAGAGAGATAGAGCAGGAAAGAGAAGATTACAGTTATAGAAAAAGTGGACTAGAAAAAAAAAATTTAAAAAAAAAAACGTGGAAAAATCATGAGTTAAGTTGGACGAGAGGCCAGAAATGGATCGGAGGCTGTATAGAGAACGATCAGGAGGTAGATATTTTCTTCCAACTTTTTGAACGTGGGCGCTAAGAAGCTAATTGGCCGCAGTCTAAGTGGACACTGTTAGCCGTGTCTAAGTTTAAGGGTAAGGCTAGTGTAGCTTATAAAAATGAGCGAGCAAGTCAGTACGACCTAGTTTTAAGGCGGCAGTTGTTGAGGACGTATGACGTGAGGATTATCGTTTACGGTATAGCGAGTTGAGAAAAAACGCAGGGTCAGTCCTTATAGTGAGTTTTGTGGCTAAGAAGGCAGGGATGTTTGATGATAAATGGGTGGTGTTCTCATCAGGTAGAGTCATATACCGAGTTACGGGAGTTGTTGATCTTACAGGACATTAAAATGGATTATCAGTTAGCTTACGTATTCATTTAGAGGATCGTGATGTCAAAAAGATAGAGGAGAGGCATAGTGGCAGAGACTACGTGTTAATACACAAGCTCAGGCAGTACGGGTAGAGACAAGAGAGGTGATAGAAATTTCAGCCAGGTTTTTCCCGGGAAATTAACTATCGGGAAAGTCATCTAAGTTGGTCAGCTAGTCAGGCAGGAACACCTGGTGGGCAAGTAAGGATAGGCCTGAATTATCAGTCAATGCACGAATCCACATTGCAGTTACTGTAAAAGGATAACCATCTTGTCGGAGACTGTTTTAAAGGAAACGCGAAATGGTTTTTTAACATGTTCGGAGGCTTATAGAGGTCAGTGCCTGTATGGTTTTGACGAATCAGGATTGGTCTAAGGCAAATATCAAATGTTCTTCCAACTTTTTGATCCGTCGGAGGGCGCTGGTATTAAGAAGCTAAACCGCCTGTTCTAAGTGGACACTGTTAGCCGTGTCTAAGTTTGAAGGGTAAGGCTAGTGTAGCTTATAATTTCAATGACTGATGAGCGAGCAAGTCGTTAGGGCGACCTAGTGTTAAGAAGTTTGTGACGGGACCATACAGGCAGTGTTTGAGGACTTTATGAATTATGAGTTTCCGGTTGGGTAACGTGAGGATTCGAAGCAGTTGTCAGTTTATACGGTATGTGACAGCGTTTAGTTAGAGAGGGGTGAGGAAAACGCAGGTAAGTCTGATAGAGTATATGAACTATGGAGTTGACAGAAGGTTGACTGGCTAAGTGTTGGAACATGGGATAAAGACAAAGGATCGTGAGGTGATAAAGAAGTGATACTTCAAACTGAGGGATTAGGTGGATCCTCATAATCTCACAGGTAGAACCAGTCATATACCTAAGTTTCACATACGGGAGTTGTTGATAGATACCAGGGGCCTACAGGACATTGGAAAATCAGTACATTGTTAGATTAGTCAGAGAGGAATAAATGTGGTAGACAAGTTGATACCCGAACCGGGGGAATTCCATTTGTGTTTGAGTAGAGATTGCAAAATAAAATCTGTGTCAAATAACAATAGAGTTAATTTTAGACAGGGATAAGGGGGCATAGTGGCATTTAGCAGGTATTTCGTATTTGTTACGAGTTAATTATGGATAGTCACCAGAGTTAGCTCAGGAGGGTATGCCACGCGACCAACTAGATAGGGCATCTGAACTATACCTGTAGCCAAACAAGTGTGTGATAGCAAATAGAGATTCCGCAATTTCAGCGACCAGAGTGATAATGTGCTTCCTGTTCATTTCCATTACAACGCTAATCATTGCTACCAGGAAGAGTGCCCAAACGCTAAGTTGTGTTCAGATAGTCAGGACACAGGTTATGAATAAACGAACTGGTGCAGGTGACACGAAGTAATTGTCAATGTCGCTTTGCTGAACATTATCAGTCCATGCGAAGACCAGTCGATAGTTTTGAGGAGCTTGCTGTTGATGCACATTGAGGGTCACGTCATTTCCTGTTTGACGTCAAGACTGCCGAGAGAACATTACCAACACCACTTCTAGCAGAGAGTGAAATGAGAGGAGTCCAGCGACTAAAGCAATGCCTACAAGGGCTGATATAAGACAACGCTGTTTCCATTGGTCAGGACGTTATGAAAATGGTTGATAATCAACTTGATTTCTTAAAGCCAAGGATGTGCGCGTGAAACCCAACGCTACACCGATTCGACAGCATGCCTCATCGGAGAAAAGTGTGGAAAACTGTGTAGTCACTGAAAAAGAAAGAAACGAAGGTTATAGTGGTTGCAGGTGAATGCGTAGGAAGTCACTTCAACCGTCCTTAAGCAGATGCTGTACTCCCTCTCTCCCGTGATATTCCTAGTGCCCGACTACCGATAATGCCGTTCAAGCTAGCTGTGGGTGCCAGTGACGTGTGACTGAAGCTGTGCTGCTCCAAGAAGACGAAAGAATTCTTTTCGCCTAATGGGAGCCTCCCACCAGAATTGTTTTAGAAGTCGTGTGCAGTTCCAAATACCCAATTACTTAACATATCCCAGGTGGGCCAACGCTTGTTACGAGTAAAACCTCTGCGCTGACGGTCGTCTGTTTTGCTGTACGTTTCTAATAGGACTCAGAGACCCCAGTGAGCCTGGTGCGGAGGCCGTATGCGTTCGGTCGCCAGTTTAGTTATACCAATTTTGTAATACCTTCGCGCGACTCATGGAATCGCTAGCGAGCCCAGGGGCGTTTACATTAAAGTCTGACGATCTGAGACACGGCCAGCCTGGTGCGAAAAAAATACCGCTTGGTCTCGGTGGAAATAGCACTTGTAGGGATCGTAATACCTTAGGGATTCGGTGCCGCGATTTACCCCCTGGCGATATTCCCAGTCTCTGAGAGTTTTGAACAAATAGCTAGGATTTCAGAGATATCGGGGAGAAACGATTGGAAATATCCAGGGGAAACGGACGTCGCCCACTGAACGATCTATATAAGTTCAGTCCGGGCGTGGTAAATATATTTTTCTGCTCTGTTCTATAACCTTGATGTGATTGATGTGACTTTAAATATTTTGATACTGTATTATACCAATGTTATTTAGACGGTGCTGCCGGTCATCTGACGCAGTAATCTGTAGGCTCACTGCCCTAAATAATTATAAAATGCTTAACCAGTTATCCTAGAGGACCTAGGTAAACTGTAGGTTATTGTCTTTATTGTGATAGGTACCAGTATTAATTCTGTGTTACAAGGTTACTGAATGAGTAGTAAGGGTTAATTAAAAATTAACCAGTTAAGAATGGAGTTGTAATTCCTTTATTAATTAAGTTCCCCTGGAAGCGTTTCTCCATTATCACACGTGTGTGTGTTAGCGTTTCTCAATTATCACACGTGCGGGTGTTGTGTCACGGTGAAGTGATTAGCATATTGTGTAAACTAGACACCTAGAGATTAACTAATTAAGTGATCAGTTCTGGGTTGTTATTATTGTTGTTATTAATTAACTACTGCGGCAGTACATTTGTCAGCGTAGGTTAATATAGTTTCCAAAGTGTATTGTGTTTTTGTTGTGTTTTCTAGTGAACTAAACGTGCTGTAATAATATATACTTTATATAAGATCTTATCTCTGATCATACCTAGACGAGCCACAGCGGATATAACTACCCGTTACAGAGAGATCTAATAGATATACAGTTAGGAGAGATATTTGGATAATCGTGTTTCATTCAGTTACGGGTATTATAGGATCCCCGTGACACCTGCCAAGCAACTATACTTCTATTATATCAGTTTTAGAAGGTATACTGGTAACATAAACAATATGGGTATGCCTACAGCCATTTAGTATCATAATTCTTAACAGGTTCCTGTGATTTCACACATTAAACAGTGGTTTAAACTACACAGGCAGGAGACTGTGGTTGTTGTTGCTATGGTGAGTGGTCTACATATCAGTGGGTCACTATTAAAATACTTAGTGACCCTTCTGGAAGAAGAAAGAAATGTTTTATTTAACGACGCACTCAACACGGTATGTTTTTCGGTTATATGACGTCGAACATATGGTTAAGGACCACACATATATTGAGAGAGGAAACCCGCTGTCGACAGTTTATGGGCTACTCTTTTCGATTAGAAGCAAGGGATCTTTTATATGCACCATCCCATAGACAGAATATCACATAACACAGCCTTTGTTGTACCAGTCGTGGTGCACTGGCTGGAGTGAGAAATAGCCCAATGGGCCCGCTGACGGGGATCGATCTCAAACCGACTGAGCATCAAGCGAGCGGTTTACCACTGGGTTACGTTTCGCCTCTCCCTTCTGGAAGAAAGTGGCTGTATATTGGAACTAGTGCTAGGTGAAATTATCTCATCCGTAACTTTAAAAAAAAAAGCCCGTAAGACAGGCTTATGCACATCAGGTAATTGCTTCTGCACTGTATAAACTGCATCATAAAACTTGTACGTAATGTAAACATTGTCAAAATAGGATCCTGCTGAAATGATTTTGAAGAGAAACAGAGACCAAAGTTTGAGTTGTGGTAATTAGTTTGACGTGCTGATCTCAGAGGCATTCATGAAATATCATTCTAAAAATGTGGATGATTGTGTACAACAGCAATGTCTCTTCCATACACGCTTACTAGATTTGTGTACGTTCTCTTTTAACGTTGTTACTGAACACCTGCAAAACATGGGGATACTACGCGGTATGTGACAAGTTGGTCTTACAAAGAACCTAAAATCCTCATGCACAAGAACAGATGTGACAGCAATTTGTAACATGTACTCTTAACACTTCCTTTTCTATGAGAATCAATCATTTCATCCACCACTATCACTGGACTTCATTGGAAATTGCTTTGCAAAACAGTCGTGACGCCAGGAACTTGAAGTGGACATTGATGGTGCAGCTATCGCAAAATACATTTGATCATTATAGATCTAGGTTGAAATTCTACATAAAAATGCATTTCACAGATTATGTTTGAAATTATCTATGCCCAAAATCGAGCCAGCCTCAAGGCAAATAAACACAAGGCCACATTAATACATATTTGGTAATGGGAAATTTGTGCCTTGAGTTCCGTGTAACAAGAATCAAGTGCACGTTATTATTGAGTGAAAGACTAGCCACCAAAATGTTTGGTGATAGTTATAGAGAAGATATAATGTGACCAAAGGCTGTTAATATAAAGTATTCGTCATCATGTTCATGCTGGGGTGTCGTCAGACAGTCATTCATTAATTCGTCGTCAAGTACAAACGAGAGACCAGCCACGTGCATATTTCAACAAGCTGCAGACACTACAAAAAATTACACAACAATACAGATTAGAACGTTCGGCACACTCGCAATCAGAATCAGATATGCAAGTCTGTGGGTACATTGCCTCTGTAACAAATAGTCATACACAAATTTGTACCTCGATGGAACTGCTATTGCACTGACACTGGACAATGCCAAATGCACTACATGATCGGCACTGTTTGCCCTGACTAGTGGTGCGCTGTGTGCAATCAAAACATGTTAAGCAATAGAGAGTCTGAACAATATACTAACATCCATTCAAAAATACATGTATAGGTATGTATGACCACGGAAGAGCAGAGGGTAGTGTAAATAGAGCCAGCAAGGTTATGTTCACACGAAGAAGCAGAGGAATAGAAACTAATCCATCAACACAGAATGCATTAGTCCAACATCATGTTCTTAGTGTGTGGTCCTAAGCAGACCTTGACATGGTTCGAAAGAAGAACTGATGAGTGGAAGTTGAAATGGACATTATTAGCAAGCTGCACATGTTACTGCATATGCATACAAGTACAATAACAGAACAATCTGCAACTCTGTAGGGTTTGATCAAGAACGAGAAATGGGCCTGATAATCACATTAACGCAAGCTGGGCTAAATAAAATTTAATATAGGAATCAGTAAAGGAATGATCGTAGATGAAAGTGTCATACCGAACTAATTTTAAATTACATTTTATATCTGTAACAGATTATTACAGATTAATCGACCCCATATATAATGTGCGAAATTACGTAATTTCTAATGTTCTGGCACTCGGCGGAAACTGCGACATCCCCAAGAATACATGGTAAAAAATAAAAAATAAAAAAAATAAAACATTCTGATCCAAGTATTCACAAATTTAGCAGCCAATTATTCGCCTTCAAATTTTATTGGTATAAAAATTGGTGCAAAACATGTACCCAAAAACTGAAGTAAGCTTTTGGTCAATCTTTATAGATTTTCTAATAAAATTAATATTTATTTACTAGTAAATGAATTATTTTATTTTGTTTTATATAGTTGAAGGTATAATAGTCACAATTCAAAATAAAAATTACATCACAAAAACTTTGGGTGGGAAGCCGACATTAATAACTTTGATAAAGCCTCGTTAATAATTTATATCATTTTTTTTAGAGTTATGACCCTGAAATGACCTCTAAGGGTCATTCGAGGTCAATATTCTAATTATGCCATTAATTCTAGAGGTTCATTCATGGAAGTAGTTAAACATAAACTGACAATAAAATATTATTTAGGGTTAGGTCAGGTCAGGTCAGGTCATAGGGTTTTACGTGCACATTCAGAGCAAGCTGTTGTAGCGCACGCCTGTCGTGGGCACAAGAGACGGCCTTGGCCGGCTCCTCCGTCCATGACAGGAAAGGTGGGTGGGGGGGGGGGCCGCCTACACTGGTAGGTGCAAGTATTTAGGGTTATTTTCACCATGCTTTTATATAGCGAAATTACCATGGCGGCCATTTTGAAAAATGGCCACCACTGCCGATACAGGTATGATTGAGAATGCCTCCAATCGTAAAATTAATGTCTATGATGTGCAGTATGTGTGTGCCAAGTTCCATGTTTTTATAAAAAGAAATGCACGATTCATTCACATATCCTCTGGACTATTAAAGGGACATTCCTGAGTTTGCTGCAATTTTTAAGATGTTATTAACTAACAAAGACGTTTTAAAGATTGTAATTACATATCAATATATTTTTCTGCATATAATATTAGTGTCTGTATATTAAACGTGTTTCTGATCGTTCTAATATTTGTCCTAGGTTAAACATCATTTTATTTCCTAAAATATATTTTTTTTGGTACGAACGAAATTATTGGAAGACAAAATCCAGTTAGGGCTTCTTACAGATATTAAGACGACCAGAAACACATTGAATATACAGACACTGATATTCTAAACAAGAAAATTTATTTAATATGTAAGTTTAATCGTAGAAGTATTTTATTAGTCGGAAACATCTTACAATGCGGCGAACTCAGGAATGTCCCTTTATTGGTCTGGGCAGAATGCGCTCAGGTGTCTTCCAATAGTTATTGGTAATTACGTTCATAAAGAAGATGCTAATATACGTGCACATGTATGACGTAGAAATAAATCACGTAGACATAATTTGGTCTCGGCGCATACATGCAGTTGGATGTTGTACACTTTCAGTAGCACCGGCCTCTACGTTGTTATGGGTAAAGCCACCGGACGTTCAATTTGTACTGGGTTCGTAGCCTGGTACCGGTTCCAACGCAGAGCGGGTTTTAAAGGGACATTCCTGAGCGTGCTGCAGTTTTGAAGGTGTTATCGACTAACAGAGACTTTTTAACGATTGCAATTACATATCAAATATATTTTTCTGCATAAAATATTAGTGGCTGAATATTAAACGCGTTTCTGATCGTTCTAATATTTGTACTAGGTTAAACATCATTTTATTTCCTAAAATATATAAAAAAATATATATATATATATAAAAATTGTACCTTTTTTAATGGTCTGGGCAGAATGCGCTCAGGTGTCTTCCAATAGTTATTGGTCATTACGTTCATAAAGAAGATGCTAATATACGTGCACATGTATCACGTGCAGTTCGATCTTGTACACTTTTAGTAGCACTGGCCTGTTTGGTATCGTGGGTAAAGACATCGGACATTCGGTAGGTACTGGGTTCGCAGCCTGGTACCGGTTCCCACGCAGAGCGAGTTTTAACGACTCAACCACTGCACCCTTTTCTCTCTCACTAACAACTAATCAACTGTGATGAACTGACAGCCCAGATAGCTGAGGTGTATGCCCAACACAGCGTGCTTGAACCTTAATTGGATATAAACAGGAAAATAAGTTGAAATGAAATGAAATGAACTTTAATATCAGTGTTGTTTTCATAGCTGCTCGTTCAATGTAAAATCTGGGGTGGATCCAGAACTTTTGTAAGGGGGGAGGGGGTATGTGCTGGGGACACAGGTATTGTATTACCAAGTGATATATCTTATTGCTATTAAAGATATCCGTATGCAAATGTAAGGTGGCCATCAGCGGATGTAGGCTAACAGCAGCAGCAGTAGCAACAACAATAACAACAACAACAAAGAAAGAGAGAAAGAAGGAAAAAAAGAAGAAAAAAGAAACGAAAGACAGAAAGAAAGAAAACGATAGACAAAACAAAACCGTAATACACTGTCTGGACCTTATGTCTGCACAATGCAGAGTCGAATAGGCATTTAGAAAAAGTTTAGGACAGCCACTCTCGATGATATCCTTTAGTGAAGAGTTCATCCCTCTTGCACCGTCAGAAGCAAAGTGACGCAGAGTAAAGCAAAGCAAATTAAAGCCTAGCAATGCCAAACAAGGAACGATCCTCCCCTAAAAAAACCCCATCCAAAACAAATAATAATAATAATAATAATAATAATAATAATAATAATTATAGCACGCATTGATCTCTACTGCATTCTTCATAGTCATGCATGCACAATTATTGTTGAAGGTACAGCATTTAGAAATGGGTACACATCAGGACCGTCTTGACAAAACGCTGGTTTTGAGATACCTTTCATTGAGATCTGTGTCATAACTTACGACCTATTATCTTTGGATTCTCGCCACCATCACCTTCCCACACCTCACTAAAAATCAGTTTAGGATTCATAAAAAATACCTTTCTAAGAACATATAATATTTCTTTAAGGCATTGACAAAAGTAATAATCAACGCAATGGATTTGTTTGTCGAAAAACACAAAAACAAACGAAGGTTAATGGCCAGCCCAGAATCGTGACAGCATAACCTCGTGATTGAAACACTTCTGGCACACAGTCATCATAATCTCCCATAGCTTTGCTAAAATAATAAGCGCTGATTCGTGGGTTTTAGAATAATTGGTTCGTCAGTAATCGTTGTTGTTAAGTTTGGCGAATGCCTTAAAGGGACACACCCTAGTTTTTAAACACTAAGGTATATTTTGTTACTATTATAGCCGTTTTTTTGATAACTGAAATCATACTCTACTTAGATTTGATGGTTTAGAGTATCAATTTCCGTACATTCGAAGTGTCTTTGGTCATCATGGTGTTCTTAATATCACAAAATGCATTTCTCATATTTTAAAAAACGCACGTGTGTCTGAGACGAAACGGTTATGGAGTTTTATTCCGTTTTCAAAGAGTATTTCATCATTTCAAAGTCACAGGCTCATGTTTCACTTAATTGTAACTTTACCCAAATGTCTTTCGGGTTTGTAGATTAACTAAACTTAGTGTTAATTTTCACGGCTTGAAACTAGCGCATGTCCGTTTAAGTGATTAAAGAGACATTCCTGAGTTTGCTGCATTGTATGATGTTTACGATTAATACAATATTTCTACGATAAACTTCCATATTAAATATATTTTCTTGTTTAGAATATCAGTTTCTGTATATTCAATGCGTTTCTGGTCGTCTTAATATTGGTAAGAAGCCCACACTTGATTTTGTGTTCAAATAATTTCGTACGTACGAAAAAACAATATTTTAGGAAATAAAATGAAATTTAGCCTAGTACTAATATTAGAACGATCAGAAACACGTTTAATATACAGCCACTAATATTTTATGCAGAAAAAAAAATATTTGATATGTAATTGCAATCGTCAAAAAGTCTCTGTTAGTCGATAACATCTTAAAAATTGCAGCAAACTCAGGAGTGTCCCTTTAAGAAAACTGGAATCTGTTATTTCAACGCGTCACATTCTTTTTAGTCTTTGATCAGAACAAATTGGTTTCGTGAGCAGGATTCTTGGCCCCAGAAAAAAATCTCGGATCATTTGTAACTAGCTCAAACTGTCCTGTAGTTGATGCCAGGTTGTCAAGTACGCGATCGCTTCCGTTTAATTGTCGGACATGCTAATGGGAACGTCAATTAAAGTTTTCACATTCACGATAAAATATCTGTATTATCATGGAATGGACGGGAAGATTTAAAAGTAAAACGACTTTATTGAATCGTAAAAAGTAGATGTATTGAAAGTAACGAGGAAATAACAGTATTATTGATGACAGGGAATGGGCGAGTTAAAAACCTTCAATGTCAGGAGTATTTGTTTTAATCGCAGACATGGAATCGCCTGTCATTACACGAACACCTCGGTATCATCACCGATGTGACAGTGATTCATGAGGGCATGTTAACTCAGCTGTATTTGTTCCAACGAGGTCACTTCTGTGCTAGTTTTGATTCAGTAAATAGATGCCACACTTACCAAATGTTTGACATCCAGTTGCCAAAGATTAATAAATCAGTGCTCTAGTGGTGTCGTTAAACACAAGCAATCTTTAACATTTTTATTAAATTAGTCTGGGAGTGGCAGTCCGCTTTGTAGCGGGAATGGGAAGCGTCTTGTAGACGAGGCGCTGGACAGATATTCGTGGAATCGCCCTCTATTTTGCCAAATACTCGTTCGACCCTGCGTTGTACAGAGACACAGCCCTGATCATGCGTTATGGTTTTGTCCAATCTAATTAAAATTAGCTCCACTATTACATGTGGATCTAACAGCAGCCAATTGGAGCTCATGTCCACCAATCAAAACCTTACTTGCAGAATCATGCCAGTGATTTGAAAATAATTTGAAAACATTCCGAATTATCCTGACGGTATACGATATGTTTCATGTGAATTACGAATGCCTTATTTAGACCAGTAGAACTAATTTTAATCAGATTGCTAACAACACCGCGTAGTCTCTAATGTCCAGGTAACATTTCGTCTGTAAATAATAATTTAAATATTGACCAATCACACTTCGCCTTTTATAACGTTATTTGGGAGCATACAAATTCTAAAAATATCGGGCGAGTCTATGTTAGTGGCCGCAGTACAGCGAACCATACCAATACGTACTGGATGGGTTATCAGTCTTCAATTTTACATTAAAATTATTTATTTATTTATATAAAAAAAAACTAAATCAGTCTTCAGTTTTACATTACAAATTATTTATTTTATAAAATAAAACATGTTTTAAGGCATTCGTAATTCGTAATATTTTCAAATTATTTTTTAAATCACTGGCATGATTCTGCAAGTAAGGTTTTGATTGGTGGACATGAGCTCCAACTGGCTGCTGTTAGATCCACATGTAATAGTGGAGCTAATTTTAATTAGATTGGGTTTTGTCGTTCCGATCGACAGTTAATCAAGAGTGCATGTCATCTCAGTTGTATGTATTCCAATAAGCTCTGTCCTGTGCTAGTTTTGATTTAATAAAGACGTCTGGGGTGGCAGTCCTGTTTGTGGCCGCCAAATGATGTCTCTTCCGATAAAGAATTTCCTCAGGAGTGGCCGTCTTTCTACGGACAAGGCACTAGATAGCAATTCATGGAATCGGCCACTATTTTGCCAAATGCCCATTCGACTCTGCATTGTGCAGAGATATAGCATAGTCTTGATCACGGACAACGGTTTTGTCCTTCAGAATTATGACAGATGACGATGACATTAGTTAAAATGTTCGCGAGCCCTCGAACAGCTGCACACATCACGGTTCTTACGTTAAGTTGGCTCCACTAGGCCCGTAGAAACCAGTTGGCGGGGAGAGGGACACACTTTAACTTTGGCTTCTGTAAAACGCGTGGAATAATCGCATATGGTGTATATACCCACAACGCAAGCCGCAGAAGAACCAGACGCAACTGTTAGACCGCACGCACGCGCCGCATCCAGTCCATATGAGCCTTTAAGTGTCCAACTTGTATTTTATGACCTAGTGCAGTGGCATCCAAGAGCAGCATGACTCCCTCGTCACAGCTCCACGCGGCGTTTAATATCCATAGCATGTCGCAATGTGTTCAACTCATCTATTTAAGTCACGTTTCTGAAGGTGATCGATCACCAGAATTACTTCACAATCCCAGAAGATCCATGTGTAGCATGTTGAGCACCATAAACCATTTTGAATTTTATCGGGGGAGTGTTATAGTGGTTGTGAGGTATGGATCCAAATTTTATAAGCCCATAGCCCTGGAATATCCATGGGTGTCATACCTCCATGAGACCTTTTTTCCCCCTATCGCCCTATAGGACGACACATATATAAGCATATGTATGTGATGCGTGTTCAGCAGAAGAAACTATTCTCAATTTTATTGTAGGGATATGTGCATTATCGTTTGTGGGCGAGGTTTGTGGTGGCTGTGGGTTGTGGATCGAGATTATAAACCCACAGTCCTGGGGTATCTATAGGTGTGTCATGCGGCCATACCACCACCGCCACCCACCTCCCATCAGACCTATTTTCACTACCATGTATCGTTCTATAACAGGACACACATATAGAAAAGTGTATTTATGCCTGTGTGTGTGGGGGGGGGGGGGGGGGGGGGGTGCGCGCGCACGCGCGTGTGTGTGTGTGTGTGATGCCCACTCTTTTCACCAATGTGAGTGGTCCCCCAATATAGAATCATGGCTATGCCAATGACTAACACAGCCGTACCTAGGCGTACCTAGCACGTACTGGGGAGGAACATTTGCACCCATAGTAACATTTTGAAATATCTGTTTAGTTGAAATAAAAAAGACACTCTGTTACCGTCTCGCGATTCATTCTGTACTGCCAACCGCTTATTTGCATTTGGTACGGTTGTCGGACCAATTTCACACAAAACACCGTAAGTTTACGTATACGGTAAACGACACCACTAGAGGACATTGATTTATTAATCATCGGCTGTAGGATGTAAAACATTTGGTAAGTTGTATATATAGTCATAGAGAGAAAATCCGCTACATTTGTACCATTAGTAGCAAAGGCGAGAGAGAGAGAGAGAGAGAGAGAGAGAGAGAGAGAGAGAGAGAGAGAGAGAGAGAGAGAGAGAGACCAATATATTTTGATTTGATTTGATTTTGTAGTCGCCCCGCACGAACGCGCCGCATTCAGTCCATATTAGCCTTTAAGTTTGTTGTCTCGATATTGTTTCACCCTTGTCATGGCATGTCGGCATTGAGGTTGATGGGAATGTCTACACAAAACTATTAACGACAAATCGTGTTCTGGTTTGTCGAACATTTCATCTGCCCGGCTGGTCGCGTTTATGTTGAGAGTGTCGGGGTGGTGTTATGATAGGTCGCCCATCTCTAATGACATAGACGATCGCTGTTACGGATCTGACGATGCGGAAGCAGCTTGATGGGCTTTTACTCGATACGATGCATGTTCAGACCAGTGATCATTGAAACAGAGGGATGTCAACATTCCTGAAATGTTTGACCGATTTCCGTAATAGATAATATAAGAATACTACATCTGTGGTCGTTAGACTATTTGTCATACAGCGAGAAGAAGGAAATGGTTTATTTATCGACGCACTCAACACATTTTATTTACGGTTATATGGCGTCAGACACATGGCTAAGGACCACACCGATATTGAAGTAGGAAACCCGCTGTCGCCACTTCATTTGCTACTTTTTTCTATTAGCAGTAAGGGATCTTTTATATGCACCATCCCAAAGACAGGGTAGTATATCCCACGGCCTTTGATATGCCAGTCGTGGTGCACTGGTTGCAACGAGAAATTGACAAATGGGTCCACCGACGGGGATCGATCCTAGACCGACTGCGCATCCACAGGGCTACGTCCCGCCCCAGTTCAGGACCATGTCCCACAGTCCTGTGGTAACGCGCTCGCCTGATAGGCCTATATCACATAGTAGGCCTATATATTTTTTAGCCACATATATAACGAGTAGTGCATAGATCAGTCTAGCGAAGGTTGTGCTGTTTGGTCGGACTGAACGCATCCCAGAAGGTCGAGCGCCCGCGATCGTTTGCTAGACTAGTTATGCGCATAACGTTAAATATCTGTCCTTAGTTTGATAGCATTCTTAAGATATCTTGGGATATCAGTGCACTTTATAACCTCTAAACTGATATGGGGCGGAACGTAGCCCAGTGGTAGAGCGTTCGACTGATGCGTGCTCGGTTTAGGATCGATCCCCGTCGGTGGACAATTTGGGGTATTTCTCTAATGGAAAAAAATAATCGGTTTTCTTCTCTAAGAATATATTTTAAATGAGCAAATGTTTGACATTCAATAGCCGATGATTAATAAATCTGTTCAAGTTGGTGTTGTTAAAAAAAAATAAAAAAATGATATATTTATTACAGTCTCTTTTGTTGAATATTAACATCTGAATAATTTTATATACAGAACTTTACATACGTTGTTTTCGCTTCCTATTTATTGCACGAGTTTATTTTGCGCAAGAATATATACAGTCGAGTGGTATGTTCTTACGCAAAATAAACGAGTGCAATAAATAGGAAGCGAAAACAACGTATGTGAAGTTCTGTATTTAGTCCATACCTTCTTTTATGTTTTAAAAAAACGGTTTTTAATTTAACGTCATAACAACAATTTGTTAAATCTATGATCAAATATGTTTTCATGGATTTACTTAACGTCATACTCTGCGGCAGCCTTGTGTAATGTATAGAGATTATTATACGAGCTTGTGTGTCATACTGATTTTACGAAACGAGTGTCTGGAGTTTTGTATTGCCCGAGCGAGAGCGAGGGTAATACATGAATCTTGACACGAGTTTCGTAAAATCAGTACGACTCACATGCGAGTGTAATAATTTCTTTATTATCTATATTATTATTATTATTATCCATATTATTATTATTATTATTGTTGTTGTTGTTTTCTTTGTGAATAACAAGACCCCACTCAAAATGTTTCAGCCACAATTAGGAGGTGATGTTATGACGTCGCTTCACAAAATTACGTCATTAGACGTGTTATTACATGTGTGTTTCGGTTATGTTGATAAATTATTACCCATATGGTTAAAAATATCTGGTACATATCAGTGATACGTCTCACTAGAATGCCAAGTGGGACATAACACTTTTGACGTCACACGATGACGTCATCAGTTAGCGCACTACAACATTACAGGAATGTCAACGAAACGAGATGAGTGATATAAATTAAGATCGATTATGGGTAATAAATAGGATATTACACTCGCTACCATTTCGTATCATGTTTATGTCAAGCTCGTGACAATTGAACATTATTTCACTCGGGACATAAACATGATACGAAATGCAAGCTCGTTTAATATCCCATAAATACGATGTGAGGTCATTTGTCAATCATATATGACGTCAGTAAATAAAAGGCGCCAACTGCAGTAAAAATAAAATGGGAATTCCTCATTTAAAAGTTCCGGTCCAGATCGCAGATACAAAATAAATTTATCACACGGTTTGAAAATGTCTTTATCTCTACAGTAAGACTGAATAGGCATGTAATAAAAAAATGTCTATATGACCATTCTAATATTTGTATTTATTTCCTTACAACGCCATGTACTTTCGTACACGTGTACGTACGAACGTAAATACACAGTTTGGTTTGTTTTACCACCAAAATGCTAGAGCGCATTGAATAATTTAATCATCGGATATTGGATGTCAGACATTTGAAGATTCTTACATAGTCTTAGAGGAAACCCACTATATCTTTCCAATTAGCAGTTACGGATATTTTATATAACTTCCCCACTAACAGGACAGCACATACTACGATATGACAGTCGTGGGGCACTGTCTGGGACGGTGGAAAAACTCAGTGAGGACACCGGACAGGTTCAATCTTAGGACCTAAACAGCTCAGGCATCGGTGGTGTCGTGGTAAGTCATCGGGCATAAGGCTGGTAGGTACTGGGTTCGCAGCCCGGTACCGGCTCCCACCCAGAGCCAGTGTTAACGACTCAGTGGGTAGATGTAAGGCCACTATACCCTCTTGTCGCACACTAACCACAAACAACTAACAAATAACCCACTGTCTCGGACACACAGCCCAAATAGCTGTGGTGTGTGTGTGTGTGCGTGTGTGCGTGTGTGTGTATGTGTGTCAAGGACAGCGTGCTTGAACCTTAATTGGATATAAGCACGAAAATAAGTTGAAATGAAATGAGAGCATATTGATTTTTTTTTATTATTCATGGGCTATTGGATGTCAAACATATGGTAATTTTAACGCAGTCATAGAGAAGAAACCCGCTATTTCTTTTCCATTAGTAGCAAAGTATCTTTTATATGCACCAACCCACATACAGGCTAGCACGTACCCCGGTATTTGATATACCAGTCGTGGTGCACTGGCTCGAACGAGAAATAACCCATTGTGCCCACCGACGGGGATCGATCCCAAACCGACTGAAAAGAAATGAAATCTCAGGTGAATGATCCATGGCTTAGCTAATTCCCATTCCGCAAACGAGACATAAAATCCAGTTAGAGCTACTACAAATACTAGAGCAATTCGCAGGATACACTGATATAAATATTTATAAAAGGAAAATGTATTTAGATGTATTTAAGTTGTTAAATATACGTTTCTAGTCGCAAGCAATATTTCAATTGCACTGGTCAAAGGCCGTGGTGTGTTCTTTCCTGTCTGTGGGAAAGTGCGATATAAAACATCCCTTGCAGCATTAGGACAAATGTAGCGGGTTTCTTCTGATGACTACGAGTCAGAGTTACCAAATGTTTGACATCCAATAGCCGATGATTCATTAATCAATGTGCTCTAGAGGTGTCGTTAAACAAAACAATTTTTTTTTTTTTTTTTTTCAGTTGCAGAAAACTCGGGATAATATTTTGAAATGAAGGGGTGGTGGTGCGATCTGGCTCAGTCGGTAGAGCGCTCGCCTCAGGTACTTGGATCGCACAATGTAATCTCCTCGACGAACCCATTGTTTTTTCCCCGTCCCAACCAGTCCCATCGACTGGTGCATCAAACATCGTATTACGTGCTTTGCCCTGTCTGCGGGGAAAGTGCAGGTGAAATATCGGTTGCTACTAATGGACAAAAAATATAGCGGATTTCCACTTAAAACTACGTGTTAGAATTACCAACTGCTTGACATCTAAATAGCCGATCAATAATTCAATGATTTAGAGGTTTTGTTAAACCAAACCAATTTTACCTTTAAATCAGTGTGATAGATAGCCTATGATACGCCAATACGCCACTGATACTTTATACTGTTCATGCATCTGTATCATTTTACGTACATGCATGCATGCACACACTCTGCGAATGCGTGTTAATCCCTAAGGAAATCCGTGCTTTCGGTAAAGTTCATCAGCAAACATACGACTGATACCCGCCTTTTCTCATACTCTTAAATTTAAGTACGGGGCGGGACGTAGCCCAGTGGTACAGCGCTTGCTCAGTGTGCGGTCGGTGTAGGATCGATCCCCGTCGGTGGGCCCATTGAGCTATTTCTCGCTCCAGCCAGCGCACCACGACTGGTATATCAAAGGCCGTGGTATGTACTACCCTGTATGTGGGATGGCGCATATAAAAGATCCCTTGCTGCTAATCGAAAAGAGTAGCCCATGACGTGGCTACAGCGGGTTTTCTCTCTCAATATATGTGTGGTCCGACGCCATATTACCGTAAATAAAATGTGTTGAGTGCGTCGTTAAATAAAACATCTCCTTCCTTCTTTATTAACTTTATTAACGTGCCTATATCCAAAACAAGGTTCAGGCACTCAACGGAATCCTGTTCTGTTTCTTTCTTTAACTTTATTATCGTGCCTATATCCAAAACAAGTTTCAGGCACTTAACGAGAACCTGTTCTCAAAGCAGTCTTCGTGTCAGGTTGGACTTAACTAGCAGACGTCCTGGCCTGGTGCTTATAAGACATTTAGAGTCTAGACTCGAGACTCTAATAGAGTCCGAGACAGTAATGCCATGACAACGCCATACGAATTGTACGTGTGTGGCGGCATTAGAGTCTAGACTCGAGACTCTAATATAGTCTGAGAAAGTAATGTCAAGACAACGCCATACGAATTGTATGCGTATGACGTCAATAGAGACTTAGTCTGGACTTTAAATGTTTTATAAGCACGGACCCTGAACCTTAGTCCTTAATGCTGGTAGGAACTGGATTCGTATTCCAGGGACGGCTTTTACCCAAAGTGGGTTTTAATTGTTTAATTGGTAAGTGTAAGTTACTGCACCAAAATTCTGTCGCACTAACCGCCAATGTCAAAGCATTAATTTTCTGTCCTGAACACAACATTCCGATAGCTAGGTTTGTTTATATGAACAAGAAAAGAAAACAATAATAGGTTAAGGTCACCGCGTAAACTTACTTGTGGTGTTCATGGCTATTTTCACTTTTGTTCTTTTGACTGACAGCCGACAGTTCCGCTTGAGATATCATGAGCGTCTCTTTGCATTCAATCAGAACAGGGCGGGGCGTAGCCCATGGGTAAAACGTTCACCTGATGCGCGGTCGGAGTAGGATCGATCCTCGTCAGTGGGCCAATTGAGTTATTTGTTTTCGTCCCGACTAGTAGTGCACTGCGACTGGTACATCAAAGATCGTGGTATGTCCTATCCTGTCTGTGGAATAGTGCATATGGAAGATCTCTTGCTACTAATGGTAAACATTTAGCGGGGTTCTTCTCTATGGCTATATATGTCAACGTTACTAAAATGTTTGATGTTCAATAGCCAATGTATTCCAGTGGCGTTGTTAAACAAAACAACAAAAAAACACTTACCTTTTTCAATGAAAACATTGAAAGTGTGGAAATAGCCATGCGTCTCTGCTACGAGTAAGTTTTATTTGGCAACTGACTTGTACAACGTCCGTTAGTGACGTTACATGACGCGATAAGGACGTTCGGTGCAGTGAGAGGTGGGGTTTTATAAATGGTGCGGTTATACAGATTTACCGCACACTTTCCCGACCTAAGCTCGCTATAATAATAAAATATCACTATAATTACCAGCTGCCCACCCCGCTACCATTAAATTTATCACTTATCCGCACTTGAACGTAATCCATGTATTCCAGTGAAGACGGGGATATTGATGCCAGAAACACTTAAATCTGGTTAAGTACAGTGAAAACAAAGTAATTAGTGAGACCTTAGTTTAAGGGTAAGTCCTTTTCCTTGTAACACAGTGCGCCTCTGCAAATCTGCGTCAATAGGTTTCGGAAAACAGACCATTCAGCAGTAATTACCGAATTGCTCCGAAGATACACGCGGGGACTGGCGGCAACCTGTATTTACTCGGCTTGCTTCGTACGGACAGGAGTGCGTTCGATAGAACGCGGTCGATTCCTCGGAGCAAAACTTTAAGTGACATAATTATTACTAAATACCTAACATCAGTTTCTGTCGATAGTGCTGTTGAGAGTTCAGAAGGAGGAAGTGAAAATAAAGAGAGAGAGAGAGAGAGAGAGAGAGAGAGAGAGAGAGAGAGAGAGAGAGAGAGAGAGAGACAGAGAGAGAGAGACAGAGGGGAGGGGGGTAAGAGAGACAACGATGTTCGTAGTAATGAAACAAATATCACACCAGTTTAAAGACATATATCAACCTTTACGACTTCCAAGCTAATTCTCGATGAAGCTGGACGCTGCCGCCTGTGCTCTCGACTTACCCCCCTCCCCCCCCCCCCCCCCCCCCCCCCCCCCCCCCCCCCCCCCACACCTGGGGGGCTTGATTGCAAGCTTTGGATCGCTGCTGGAGTTTCGCGTCGCGTACACCGGGTCACGGGCAACCGTGACTTTGATGTACGGCGACTCGGACTCGCAGAAGAGGACGGAGGAAGAAGAAACGTGCGCCAGGAGCGGCTCAGAGGGGAACAAAACTGGCGGCTCAACCGCCAGCGGCGGTCCCTTCTGCGTCGCCGCCCCCGGCTCAGCCCAAGACGAAAAGCCCAGCTCATCCGGACCCGCCGTCAACACCGAGGGATGCTCTCAACGCGCCGATGTGCGAGACGCCCGCAGACGGACCTCCATCTCCCTCTATGCCACCACCTACACGTAACTGGCCACTGTCACCAGACTTGCCAGTTTGGAAGGCGGCGGTCCGGGCAGGAGCCGTTGCGAAGAGGAAGGCCGTCGCTCAGCCGAGCGACCAGCCTGACAAGGCAAGGCCTCCGCCTTCACAGGCACCGTCCCCCTCCGACTCGGAAGCCGTCTGGAAAGTTCAGATCGGGAAAATCAGGTCCGGCTTCCTGAAGTTCGTGCAGGAGGACACCTCGGATCCGGCATTACTGATGGGCGGACTAGTGGAACCAGAGCTGAAACAACTGCCTGATGGAAGCCGGCAAGACGGGGTTGGTACTAACGCAGCGCCGAGAAGGAGTCTACCGACAAGCGGTCCTAGTTAGAGAGATGGATAGCCATACCATCCACAGGATCGTCAAGGCCCTTTTCGGCAACGACTACCGGAGTGTTATAACCATCCTCGCCGACAGAGATGGAAGCACTTCATCCCCGCCTTTGCCGGTTCTCCGCTCATCAGTTCGCCGTAGGCCAACCTCCACACCCTAACGGCCTTAACGAGGCCACTCACGTGGACATATAGATTGGACTTTAAACATTTAGACCTTCGTTCAAAATTTTATGTCGAAATTACTTTTTTTAAATATTATTAAATAGTCCGATCCTCTCTTCTTTCTCTTATTTATTTTTGGACTGTCCTTCTATAATATATATAAATATTCGGCCGAGCAGTCAATTCGTTTTGTTTTTTTGGCTTGTAATTTTTTTCTTATTTCTTAAAAATTATTCTATTAACCTTTTTACTAATTGCTATTTTCAAAATTCTGCCCCCCCCCCCCCCCCCCCCACACACACACATCCCGAGTCAGGCCACCGATCTTATCGGAGGTCGGACTCGGGATGGGCGTGTTCGAAACCCTAGTGGTATATGGGCACGTTAAACTAGTTATCATCATCATCATCATCAACCTTTACTTCTGAGAAACAAGCAGGTGTGTGGATTTAAATGAAATAATTACTCACGATCAAAATATAAAATAGAATGTTATTTATTGTCCCACCCACACAATGATATCACTTAGTTTACGACAATTAGAGAGAGAGAAGAGAGAGAGAGAGAGAGAGAGAGAGAGAGAGAGAGATAGAGAGATAGAGAGGGAGAGAGAGAGGGAGAGAGATAGCGTTTGTATATTTATCTTAAACACAGATATAAAAAATAGACACTATCTCAAATGACTTACGTGGTCCAAGATAGAATTTACTAAATACGTTGCATATTTATCTCAAATTTTAAGCATAATTTCCAATATTGTGTTTTGACAAATCCCTATTTTAACTTTAATAGTTTCGACCTTGATCAGTAAACACCAGCTATATCAAGATATCTGTAATGCATTAACTCGTTTCTTTCAAACTAAAACTTGAAAACATTCTACTGTTACAGCATACAGTAATTAGTTGTTATAACACATGGTATTGTCAAGAATTATCAATTCAATATGCTTAAAAATTATGGCCTTCGAAAATGCGACCCTTAATCATCTGTTTGTATCGTGGTATATATGCTGTTGAAATCATCCTGGCAATTTGTATGTTTATTATTATGTATGTTCCTCTGATGCCACCGAATGGGGGCCATGAGAGTAAATAACGTTCTGTTCTGTTCTGTTTTGTTCTATTAATCTCTTTCATAATTACAAATATATAAGAAAACAAATCCACATCGATCAATATAAAGTTTAAAGTTTGTTTGGTTTAACGACACCACTAGAACACATTGATTTATTAATAATTGGCTGTTCGGTATCCAGCATTTGGTATTTTTTACATGTTCTGACATATACTTTTAGAAAGGAAGCCCTCTACATTTTCCATTAGTAGCAATGGCATTTTTATATGCACCATACCATTCAAGATAGCACATACCATGGGTTTTTTTATACACCAGATGTCGTCCAATAGCTAGAACGGGAAATAGCCTAATGTACCCACCTTCGGGGATCGATCCTAGACCGATCGCGCATTAGGCAAACGCGTTTTACCATTAGTCTACATCTCGTCACACAGATATCAATATATGAAACATGATACACAGAAACTAAAGTAACTATCATGTTTGGATTATATGCATGTTGCAGAATCCATTTGAATACCCAAACTGAGCGATGTTCACCCTGTGGTTTAAATGAGCACAACCCTACTAATTTTAATAATTAATACACCAGTGACGGGGCAGACAGTACGGCCGGTACGGTCATGGCCGTCCTACTTTCTGTGTATGTATGGGATAAATTTGTTGTATCTGTGAAAATATCCTTCACGGGTTAATTTGAAAGGATAGTCTGGCAACCTCGAGCCGTACCAATAATTTTTACATTGTGCCGCCCCTATATATATATATATATATATATTATATTATATATATATATATAATATATATATATATATATATATATATATATATTTAACTTAGGTGGTTTTAGTGGGAACACTTATTTAAACATTATTTTATGAAATATAGATTTGCATTTCTGATAAAACTTTAACTGTTGAATTTTTATATTGATGTTGATCATCACTTTATTTGTTTGTATTTACCATAGTTTCACACCCAATAGCCGATGTATTTTTCGTGTTGAGGTGTCGTTAAACATCCATTCATTCATTCGAATAAAACTTTACGGTAGCTACGTTTTTGCTCTCAATCGAGGTGGATAATAATACGTACTCACTGTGACCTCACAAAGTTACACTAAAATAGGTGGGCAATATTAAAACTGTATAACCGACAGCTCCCCTAGCAGTGCCACACTCTCTCCCCCACCCCACCCCATCCGTTTTCGCGCCTTTAACTTTGAAAAGAAAAATGAGTAAACATGTTTGACAATTACACGCATTACATTCAGCGTCTCTAAGCCCGCTGTGTTTTGGGGTTTGTTTTCACGTATAAGTTAACATAACCGGAAGCAAATGGACGTCATTGACGAAATCCACCGAGTCGATTCCGTGGCACAACATCACTACGTTTATCTCTGTCCTTCACGTTGGTTTTCTGGAGGCTTCTCCCTCGGCGTGGCCCTATCTGATTAGCTGTCACCTCTCACTGTCAAACTATAGGGATTGTTTACCGACCTGAAACGGCCGGGTCTACTGGAGGCAAGAGGGGTGATGGTGGAGGCAGTTGCAGTTGCACCTCCAAGAAAAATAAGAAAAAAGTGTCACTTCAGTTTACGCTTAAAAAGAAACATTAATAGCATCATTTGCATTTGCCAAATGGTGGCACCAAAAAGGTGTTTGCCTCATAGACTATATGGTCTTCTCAGCATAAAGAGAAAAAGAACATCTACAGCTAGGATCAGTCTACCAACTTCCATAACGGAGTTTGCCAACTCGCCGATCTCACGACTTCTACGACTGTCTGAGCGCTTTTACAACTCGATAATCGCCGTATGCGTCACTTAGAACCGATTAGTTGTCAATCTTAGTGCATCCATCTTAAGTCGGGAGTGGGGGGAGTTACAAAGCAGCTGTCGAGTTGGCCTACGTCGTCGTGATACTTGACAATCTGATATTTATGTGCCAAAATTGGCCAAATGCAAATGATACTATTATCTTTCAAGACACAAGTCTGTGGGATATATATACTAGCATTCCACCATCCCAGGTGGGGTTTTTTCACACCGCACACCCAGGTCAGTTATTTTGGTCTAGGTTCGACCCTGAATATCAAACGGAAGCACATGTGCATATTTGGTTCTGTTAACCTTCGTTGTGTTTGAACAAAATTATGTTTTGGTGCTTACGAACTAGGGATAACTAGTTTGAAAAACCAGCAGATTATATGGCGCCGCCGTTGGAATATTGAACGAAAGAACAAAAGAAAGAAAAGGAAAGCAAGATAGAAAAAAAAGAAACAAATGTATTTAACGACGCATTCAACACATTAATTTACGGTTATATGGCCCGATATTACACAGGTAATGAAAAAGGAAAGCCGCTGTCGCCACTCCTTGAGATATTGTTTTCGATTAGCTGCATATAGTCGTTTATAGGCACCATCACGCAGACACGATAGCTTTTCTTTCCGACTCTAGGTCACTACACAATTCTCATTCTCTCTCTCTCTCTCTCTCTCTCTCGCTCTCTCTCTCTCTCTCTCTCTCTCTCTCTCTCTCTCTCTCTCTCTCTCTCTCTCTCTCTCTCTCTCTCTCTCTCTCTCTCTCTCTCTCTCTCTCTCTCTCTCTAAACATTAACGTCTGTCTTGAAAACCAATATAGCCGAGATGTTCAGGAAACAATGATATATTGGAATGAACAGGCAATATTGCAACACTGTTGGAAAGAAACGAGGGAACACAAATAATTGGTACAATACGTACAATTTCAGTTACTATTAACGTTGTAAAGTTTGTATGAAGTGCAAAGATGCAATGTGGGACTGAATGTCAGTAATGTGACATTGAATGTTAATAATGAAAGATTACATGTCAGTAATGTAGGACTGAATGTCAGTACTGTGGGATTGAATGTCAGTAACGTGATATTGAATGTCAGTAACGTGATATTGAATGTCAGTAATGAGAGATGGCATGTCAGTAATGTGGGATTGAATGTCAGTAATGTGGGATTAAATGTCAGTAATGTGGGATTGAATGTCAGTAATGTGGGATTAAATGTCAGTAACGTGACATTGAATGTCAGCAATGACATACTGCATGTCCGTAATGTGGGATTGAATGTCAGTCATGTGAGACTGAATGTCAGTCATGTGAGACTGAATGTCAGTAATGAGAGATTGCATGTCATTCATGTGGGATTGAATGTCAGTAATGTGGGATTGAATGTCAGTAACGTGACATTGCATGTCAGTAATGCGGGACTGAATGTCAGTAATGTGGGATTGAATGTCAGTAATGTGGGATTGAATGTCAGTAATCTGACATTGAATGCCAATAATTCGGTTAACGTTCTGACACTATGGGAGAGGGTTTTCGGTGCAGTCATTGTTGTCGTTTTAATCTGTGTGTAAGCCGGGGCGTGGTGTTGCCCACTGGCAGAGCGCTTGTCTGATGCGCGGTCGGTCTGGGATCGATCCCCATCGGTGGGCCCATTGGGCTATTTCTCATCCCAGCCAGTGCACCACGACTGGTATATCAAAGGCCGTGCTCTGTGCTACCCTGTCTGTGGGATGGTGCATATTAAAGATCCCTCGCTACTAGTGGAAAACAAAAGTTAGCGGGTTTCCTCTCTAAGACTATATATGTCAAAATTACCAAACATAGCCGATGATTAATAAATCAATGTGCTCTAGCGGTGTCTTTAAACAAAAACAAGCATATATTCGCTCCAAGTTCGTATATTTGTATATGAAATAACTCATAAGGAATTCGGCCTTCCTCCAACCCCCCCCCCCCCCCAAAAAAAAAAAAAAACCCCAACAAAACAAGGTCACTAATCTCAATCCAGATCAACACATAGATAGCTATTTATTGCATCCACTGTCCATCGATTCGTGGCCACGGCGATGCAAACTATCCACGCGATTTAAAGGGGGCGACCGGCCTCGGTGGCGTCGTGATTAGGCCATTGGTCTACAGGCTGGTAGGTACTGGGTTCGGATCCCAGTCAAGGCATGTGATCTTTAATCAGATACCGACTCCAAACCCTGCGTGAATGCTCCGCAAGACTCAATGGGTAGGTGTAAACCACTTGTACCGACCAGTGATCCATAACTGGTTCAACAAAGGCCATGGTGTGTGCTATCCTGCCTGTGGGAAGCGCAAATAAAAGATCCCTTGCTGCCTGTCGTAAAAGAGTAGCCAATGTGGCGACAGCGGGTTTCTTCTAAACAAAAAAACAGTGTCAGAATGACCATATGTTTAACGTCCAATAGCCAATGATAAGATAAAAAAAGTCAATGTGCTCTAGTGGCGTCGTTAAATAAAACAACCTTTACTTTCATTCAAGATTAACAAGTAGATTGCTATCTATTGCATCCACTGTCCATCGATTTGTGGCCACGACGGTGCAATTTAAAAGGGGGGAGGGGGGGGGGGCGATTCCGGTGCAGTTTCTAAAATCGGAAATCGTACAAGAAGTAATTCAATAAACGATGCCCCTATTTGTTGCTGCTGTTCCCAAGCCTTGGTGACACCGAGTTAGAAAAGTACACGGAGCGCTGCCAAGTCGTATTATGTTTGACATGAACGTGGTTCAATGCGTGCATTTCGTCAACCGAGTTTGTTGATTATGTGAAACTCGAAGCCAAACGAAATCAGACAAAGACGGAGGCTTCTCTTCTATTGTTTATCTAATCTATTCTTTTAGGATTTCAATTGGATATTACTTCCGATCTGGTAACACCGAAACAAAATGTTGATGCCAGTTTGTTGAGTTGTGAAAAAAATCATTAGATTGAAGCGGTTGGCGTTAGTTGTTTTTTTAGGCAGTGTGAGATTTAAAAAAAAAAAAAAATCTTGTTTTACTAAGGACTAACATAGACATAAAAACACAAACACACACACAACACCAAAAACACGCATACACATTGAAACACCATCATACACAAATACACACACACACATAGAGGGAGGGAGAGAGAGAGAGAGAGAGAGAGAGAGAGAGAGAGAGAGAGAGGAGAGAGAGAGAGAGAGAGAGAGAGGGAGAGAGAGAGAGGGGGGAGAGAGAGAGAGAGAGGGGTAGAGAGAGGAGGAGGGGGGGGGGGGGGGAGAGTGTCGCGCACACACACCAAACACATTCAAACACACACACGCAAACTCACACACGCACGCACACACATACACACACCACACACACACACGACACATACACAGACACACACACGCACACAACACACGACACACACACACACACACAAGAAAACGTACAATAACAACAACGAGCAATCCCCCCCAACCCCCCCCACCCCCCCCCCACAACAACAACAAACAAACACACAGACAAACACACAAACAAACACACAAACGAACAACCTATGTATACCAGTTTCTTGTTGTTTATTTAATCAACCTAAATACATCGTATATAACATCAGTGACATTAGTCTTTCTATCTGTGAAGAATGGATATGGGTATTGGCAGTTATGACACGTAGACTGGAAACAGATACACCCAGGGGCACACCAGTGTGAACCGGCACTTGACGAGTGCTGCCCTATCCATATTAATATTGTATATGTCGAATCGTTCGGGAGGTTGTTCCTGTGCTGGGAGACGTGTAAATCATAACTATCATCTTCTAGGTCTACTACATAAAAGAAGAAAATACGTGTGGGTGTCCGGGTGGGTAATGTTTGGCATGCGTCCATCAGAGAACTGTTCAAACACGCATGTGAGTCAATCTCTGACTTCGTTAAAAAAGGATTCTGTCCAAGATAGGGAAGACAAAAATAATGAAAGCTTTTATATGAAAACATTATTCATGGAATATTCATAAAAAAAAGCTCAAAGTAAAACGAAAAATTACCCAAAACAAAACGAAACCGAAACGAAACGAATCAAAACAAGTCAGCAAACAATCGACAAGAAGAACAACAAAATAACAACAAAGACCCCACCAACAAATAGCAAAACAAAATCATAAACAAAAACATAAACAAACAAAATAAAAAACAACATTAAAACATATGTTTGCATTTTGTTTCAACTACACAATTAACAGAAACCTACGGAAGTCATATATAGAAAAAAAGAATCGCTTTTCCTGAAAAAAGAGAAAATATTTACACTTTATGTGTCCTAAATCTAAAGAGTTTAATAATACAATTTCTGCCGAATCCGAAGGGATGATAATTACAGTACACTCTTCCCCCCCCCCCCCCCCCCGCCCCAATATGTTGGACACTGATTAGTTACCACCCCCTCCAATATTTCTGTCCATTCGTTTTGATTCAAATAATTATGAGTGTATATATATATATATATATATATATATATATTCCCTCCCTCATCTCTCTCTCTCTCTCTCTCTCTCTCTCTCTCTCTCTCTCTCTCTCTCTCTCTCTCTCTCTCTCTCTCTCTCTCAAAAAAGAAATTGTCCTTTTGGTAGTACTAAACCAAATAACTTCCGGTTGGGTCAAAGTTTTAATAGAGAAGTGAACACCAGAAGCCCTGTGATTGGTGATAAATGTGAGTGTGTTGGTTTTAAAATAAAAATTTAGTACCACTGTGTCAAGTAGCCTTGTGCTTAAACAGGTATGGGGTACCTGTAAAAAAATACTCATATTTTGTGCGGAACTAGGGTAGTAACAGACGCTACCAGTTATCTCAGAAATAATCATCTTGACCCCCAAGTTTTTCTGATTCACTTTAAGTGTGAGGGGTGGTAGTATTTATATCCGTGGCGTTTATGTCGATTGATATGCTGCAGGTAGGAAGTCTTACCTATATATGTTACTATTGTGGTCTATGGGATTTGATTTGGTAGGATACAATATATATAATGTTATAATTATATATATAATGTTTTATTTAACGACGCACTCAACACATTTTATTGACGGTTATATGGCGTCGGCCCTTTAGAAGAAACAAACAACAACAACAACAAATAACGAAATGATAAAACAAATATACTGTTCAAACCAATTATAAAGAAACGTGCGGAACGCATAGGTCTTATACCGGCCTCGGTTTTGTCGTGGTTAAGCCATCAGACTACAGGCAGGTAGGTACAGGGTTCGCAGCCCGGTACCGGCTCCCACCCAGAGCGAGTTCTTAAGGGTTCAATAATGGGTAGGTGTAAGGCCACTGCACCCTTTTCTCTCTCACTAACCATTAACCAATTAACAACTAACCCACTGTCCTGGACAGACAGCCCAGATAGTAGAGGTGTGTGTGCCCAGGACAGCGTGCTTGAACCTTAATTGGATATAAGTACGAAAATAAGTTGAAATGAAATGAAATAAAATAAATAAGTCTTATGGCAATTGTGTTTTAGTATTAAAGGGACAGACCGTAGTTTCAACCCGTGAAAATTAACACTACAAACCCGTAACACAGTTGGATACAGTTACAACTGAGTGAAACATGAGTCTGTGACTTTGAAATGGTGAAATACCCTCTAAAAACAGACTAAAACTCGACTCCATAACTGTTACTTCTCAGACGCACGTGCGTTTTAATTTTTTTTTATGAGAAATGCATTTTGTTTCTATTAAAAACACCAGGCTAACCAAAAACACTTCAAATGTACGGTAATTGATGATCTAAACCATAACATCTAAGAAAAGTATGATTTCAGTTATCACAAACGGCTCTAATAGTAAAAAAAAATATGCCTTAATCTTTAAAAACTAGGGTATGTCCCTTTAACCATTACGATTCCTGGCAGAGGCTGAGACCATGGTATGGGATTACTGAACCTTTTGTCAAAATACATTTGTAATCCCATCAAATTTCCGATACGTCTATCAAACGGTTTTATTTATTTATAATGACCTTTGAGTGTGAAACTGAAACCGAGTTGAGAGAACATACGGCATAAAATATCGGCAGGGGTTGAAATTGGCTAAAGGAACTGATTAAAGATGCTATATCGAATTTCCTGCCCTTGTGTAATGTTTTTTTTATTTTTCACTAACAAAATCTTTTGCTTTGACAAACACATTTGTAAAATCTATTCCTCGTTGAGAATATTGATGTAATTGTAATGCCACGTGCAATGAATATCTTGACCTAATGATTGTAATAGTGCATGTCACACATCTGTACTTACTCTAATGATAACTGCCCCGTGCTAGTTTTGATTCAGGAAACTAGTAATATGAGCGGCAGTCCTCTTTGCGGCGGTGCATGAGACTAGTAATATGAGCGGCAGTCCTATTTGCGGCGGTGCATGAGACTAGTAATATGAGCGGCAGTCCTCTGCAGCGGTGCATGAGACTAGTAATATGAGCGGCAGTCCTCTTTGCGGCGGTGCATGAAACTAGTAATATGAGCGGCAGTCCTCTTTGTGGCGGTGTATGAGATATCAAGTAAAGGATGTTATCGGGACTGGCTGTCTTCCACTCACTCAGGGTTTGGAGTCGGTATCTGGATTAAAAATCCCATGCCTCGACTGGTATCCGAACCCAGTACCTACCAGCCTGTAGACCGATGGCCTAACCACGACGCCACCGAGGCCGGTAAACCCTGAGTGAGTGTTCCTTAAGGCTCAATGGGTAGGTGTAAACCACTTGCACCGACCAGTGATCCATAACTGGTTCAACAAAGGCCATGGTTTGTGCTATCCTGCCTGTGGGAAGTGCAAATAAAAGATCCCTTGCTGGTAATCGGAAAGAGTAGCCCATTTAGTGGCGACAGCGGGTTTCCTCTCAAAATCTGTGTGGTCCTTAACCATATGTCTGACGCCATATAACCGTAAATAAAATGTGTTGAGTGCGTCGTTAAATAAAACATTTCTTTCTTTCTTTCTTTGAACGAAATGTCGTTGAACTGAGCTACATTGAGCTAAACCATGTTGAAGTAATATATATTGAACCGAGTCGCAGTAAACAACGGGTCAAGGAACGAAGGAAATGTTTTATTTAACGACGTACTCAACACATTATATTTACGGTTATATGACGTCAGACATGGTTAAGCAACACACAGATATTGAGGAAGGAAACCCGCTCTCGCCACTTCATGGGCTACTCTTTTCGATTAGCAGCAAGGGATCTTTTATATGCACCATCCCACAGACAGGATAGCACATACCACGACCATTGATATACCCGTCATGGTGCACTGGCTGGAGTGAAATATAACTCAATGGGCCTACTGACAGGGATCGATCCCAGACCGACCGCGCATCAAGCGATCGCTTTACCACTGGGCTATGTGTCGCCCCACAAGTGATCATGAGGTGCATTGGACTAATCCGAACGTTCACACCTTAATACATGGTCAGGGCCGTATATATGCACAATGCAGAGTCCAATGGGCATTTGGCAAAATTGTGGTTGATTCAAGTGCCTAGTCTGTAGGAGGACATCCATTCCAGAGAGGATCCTTTACTGGAGATTCCATCCGGCTTGCACTGCCAAAAGAGGACTAGTTTACTGAATCAATACTAGCACCAGAATATGTCCAGCTATGATGAATCACTATCATAACAGTGAGGATATCAGGTGTTCGCGAAAGGTTAACATATCCTGCTCTGAAAATATATTGCCTTATTGAACGAAGGCATATACCAGTGGTCTCTCCATTGTTCAGGAAAGGGATGGAGGGAATCGGTAGAGCTGGTTCCACTTATAGGAAGGGATGGTACCTAAGATTTGCAGGGTACAAGTACTTCAAAAATATCTTGTAAACGACGATGAACCTGATTACTCTGGCAGTTCAAGACGATGACACGACTTGTGATTTTGGATGGTGGCCTAAATAAACGAATGGCGGATATTACTATAGCTGCCAATGGATGGCGGACGTATTGGAAATAGGTCTTAAGAGATGGCGGGCCCGCCATCGCTTATGACATGTAGCGAGACCCTGTATACAATTACACCATGATGTACACTGTTAGAGCTGGGCGGGATACCGTATATACGGTTCGGTATCGGTATCATGTCAATACCGATTTACCGTACCAAGCAAATCTCAAAATACCGAAATTTCGGTATTTAAAAACACACACACACACACACACAAACACACACACGCACTCACACATACACACACGCAACACACACATACACACACAAACAAAATCACAAACACGCACACACACATACACACACTCACACATACACATACATACACACACTCATACACAACCCCCTCACACATGCACACAAACAACACACACAATCACACACACACACACATACATACTCAAAAACATACACACACGCACTCACATACACACACGCACGCACATACACACGCAACACACACGCAGCACACACACTATGTCACACACATACGCGCAACATACACGCGCGCGCAACATACAAACGCAACACACACACGCACGCAACACACACGCAACACACACACACACACACACACACACACACACACACAAGCGAAACACGCGTCATTGACCTAATAATTGATGAAGTCTAGACTAGTTCTAAATTGACGGTACAAAAGGCTTCCGCAAATTTGAAACTGTACACTTGAGTTTCAGATCGGTTAATGTGTTTTAAATATCATCTGCCCAAGCACCAGCTACACTGAAATTGACTCTTAAAGGGACATTCCTGAGTTTGCTGCAATTTTAAAGATGTTATCGACTAACACAGACTTTTTAACGATTGTAATTACATATCAAATATATTTTTCTGCATCAAATACTAGTGGATGTATATTATACGTGTTTCTGGTGTTCTAATATTTGTACTAGGTTAAATTTAATTTTATTTCCTAAACTATTTTTTTTCGTACCAGTTTGGCCTTCTTACAAATATTAAGACGACCAGAAACACATTGAATATACAGACACTGATATTCTAAACAAGAAAATGTATTTAATATGTAAGTTTAATCGTAGAAATATTTTATTAGTCGGAAACATCTTACAATGCAGCGAACTCAGGAATGTCCCTTTAAATTGAAGATTGGATGAGCTTCAATTTAGCGGCGACCTTCATTGTAGCGGTATGCACCCATAACGAGTTCAAGTTCAAGTTCTTTATTGCTTTTACAACTTATCAGCATAATACAATGTACAACAAAATAATAAATATATACAGGATATGTACAGGATTATGGCGGAGAGTGATTTAGTAAATAATAATAATATTAATCATAATGATTATAAATTAAGGTTCTATTTACTTATATTATTTATTACATATAAGTCATTATTAACTATACTGAGAGATACATGTATTATTGGTTTAATATACATGTATTCAAATAGTACTATACTGAATACTGTAATGTTAATATTAAAGGGACATTCCTGAGTTTGCTGCATTGTAAGATGTTTTCGACTAATAAAATATTTCTACGAATAAACTTACATATTAAATATATTTTCTTGTTTCGCATATCAGTGTCTGTATATTCGATGTGTTTCTGATCGTCTTAATATTTGTAAGAAGCCCAAACTGGATTTTGTCTTCAAATAATTTTGTACGTACGAAATAAAACTATTTTAGGAAATTAAATGAAATTTTACCTAGTACAAATATTAGAATGTTTAATGTTTAAACGTTTAATATACAGCCACTAATATTTTATGCAGTAAAATATATCTGATATGTAATTACAATTGTTAAAAAAATCTGTTAGTCGATAACATCTTAAAATTGCAGCAAACTCAGGAATGTCCCTTTAACCAATTTGTTCCAATAGCTGATCTCTAACTGCATTTGCTCCAAATAAATATTTCCCGAGATTATTATGTTCTTTAGCATTGTCAGACGCTAACAGCTGGGTAAGTTTGAAAACACTTGGACGTCTATGGTAATATGTTTTTATAAATTTCATTCTTAAACCATTATATCATGGGCACTGCACCATCGCATTACCATTCCACCTTTCGACGTCTTTAGGTTTCAATGTACCAAATCAGTTCCTAATGTCAATAATATGAACGTTTACTAATAGCACTGATATTAACAGCGTATCGACACACCCAGGCAGTACACCAATTAAAGTGTACCACATCAGTCCTCACATTTAAGCTGTAATACCTTCTAGAAAATGGCGGATCACACACAATTTTTATTAGCAACTCCTAATTTTATAATTGAAAATCGCATTTATATTTTATTTTCGTATAATTATATTATTTTTGTATTATTATTTTGTTATTATTATTATTTTTATTTTTATTTATTTTTTCGGGGTGGGGGTGGGTGGGGTGGGGGGTACACTGTATTGGATTCAACCTCTTATGTATACTGCATAACAACTATATAACAAATTTATTTATTTACTGGCAATAAATAATTGTGCTTTTTTTGTGTTTTTTTAGGGGGGGGAGGGGGGTTTTTTTTCCTTCAGAAATAACAACTGTCACATACTACCAATGAGAGCCCGAACTGTTTTTACTCCGTAAATAATTCATGGTGCAACTTGAACTTTAACATGAGACTTACATCTTTGGTACAATGCAACTTTAACACTCCTCCAATTGCCGTTGACATAGTGTAATACTGTGAAAGTGGCCCTGACAGGAATCCTTATATCTAAACTGGAGGTACTGAAAAAGTCTCTGTCAGCGACAAACAAATTAAGTTATAAATGGGAGACACGGGTAATGTTGCCCTTGGCCTGTTGATAGTTGGTTGAAGGATTTTGTTCGTGGAAAGAAGGTGGATCTGACTGAAAACTGTGTAGACCTCGGTGCGTAAAGGAAAGGAATATATTTTTAACGACAATCGGTGGAAATGTTAAACTACGGTTATGTGGTCTCAAATATGCAGTTATTTCGATACCCAGGCCTAAAAAGAATGTTTCCTGGAGCGTGCTGAAATAGAATTAGATAGGATAGGACGGCTTTTGTAAACATGTGTTACTTTTTACTCTTTTCGTCTACATATTTATACGAAAAATCTAAAACTAAGAAAAATAATATTTTGGAAAAAGTAGGGTCGGCACTTTATTCTACGTATAGTAGGGGAAAAAGGAGGGAGAGATAGAGATGGGGGAGACAGAGACAGAGAGACGGACATAGAGATATCGACAGGTATAGAGAGGGAGACGCACAGTGAGAGAGAGAGAGAGAGAGAGAGAGAGAGAGAGAGAGAGAGAGAGAGAGAGAGAGAGAGAGAGAGAGAGAGAGAGTGTGTGTGTGTGAGAGTGAGTCAAAGGAAGAAAAATCCCAAAGCCAACCGCATGGGGACCATTTTTGAAAGATAGGCTATTCCTACCAAAGATGTATTGAGGGATATTTTATATTAACGTTTCCCTTATAAGCAACATCATCATAATCCTAACCGTCATCATAAGTCAATCAAGCAATAAAGCCTACGGTATCAGCATGGCTTCGTAATTGCCTCGGTTCACCAAGTGCATAATGGCTGCCGCACTGCTCATTCCGGGAGTAACTCCCACCACAACTCACAGAACACCACATCCAGGGTGCGGAATCTCGCTGCGCATGCAGCAGATCGTATACGACGTCTGCAAATGCCAACCGGAAGCTCCGTGCGAGACATCTGTCTTTGCAACGTTGAATTCCGTTAGGGAAGACATTGCGATTCCCAAGGTCGCCAAATGTCTAACCAGAAACAAGTCACGGGCTAACCCACAATCAATCACCGGTTATCATTCTTCAGTAAATTATGGACCGCTGGTCCTGGGTTAGTAAACATGTCGGCGTCTAGATGGAAGTTGTTCCCTGGATAAATACGTAAATGTGTCCTTTTTTAAAATTCAAAAACATACCCTTTTATTTGAAGCCGACAAGAAAAAATATATTTGGTAACAGAAATGTTTTGGAATCTTTTAAAATATACTTATCTTAATTTTTGTATTGTACATAATTTTAAAATATACTTACCTTGATATTCGTATTGTATTCTATTATACGTTTCCCACAGCTCTTTACACTGGGTTTTACATACAATTTTAAATGTAAATACTCTAATTTGTGTACTTACTTTTCTTGGACACCCAATAGCCGATGTCCATTTTTGAGTTGGGGTGTCGTTAAACATTCATTCATTCATTCATTCATTCTTTCATTCATTCTTTTTGTTTGTTTGTTTGATGTTGTTGTTTTTTGTTTATCGGGAAAAGATCCAGTATTACAATGTCTGGATTCGCAATGCGTACAGGAACAAGAAAATGCATTTGTAAACTGAAACTATATACTATCTACTCAACGTTCGTTAGGGCTATACACATTGTATTACCTATATGGTTAAACATATCTGGGTATATATTAAAGTGTTATATCCCACTAGATCGTCACGTGGCACGTAACACCTCGATTTCATAACGTTGGCGCACATTTGGGCTACTCTTTTCGATTAGCTGCAAGGGATCTTTTATATGCACCATCCCATAGACAGGATAGCACATACCACGGCCGTTGATGTACCATATGTGATGCACTGGCTGGAGTGAAAAATAGCCCACTGGGCCTACCGACGGGGATCGATCCCAAACCGACCGAGCATCATGCGAGCGCTTTACCACTGGTTTACCTCTCGCCGTAATATAATGTGTTCAATAAGACAATGCGGTTTGGATGTTCCATACATAATCATAGTAATACATGACCACAGTTAGATATTTCATCCATCGGACACGATAAATACAGTGGCTTTACTTAACAATTTGTTTTTGTTTTTTTAAAGTTTAACGAAACCACTAGAGCACATTGATTTATTAATCATCAGCTATTGGATGTCAACCATTTGATAATTTTGACATTTAGTCTTAGAAAAGAAACCCGCTACATTTTTCCATTAGTAGAAAGAGATATTTTATATGCACCATCCCACATACAGGATAGCACATACCACGGCCTTTGATATCCCAGCCGTGCTGCACTGACTGCAACGAGAAATAACATAAGACTGTCAACTGACACGACAAAGTTGGCCAACTCGACGGTTGCGTTATAATTTCCACAACTGCCAACTTACGATGTGTGCGCTCAGATTAACAACTAATCGGTCGTAGGAGTCGTATATCACGAAAATCGAGTTGTAAGAACGCTCAGACTAGCAACTGAACAGTCGTAGAAGTCGAGACAGCAGAAAGCTGGCTAACTCCGCCGTGGCAGTTTGTAGTCTGAACCTAGCATTATATGAAAGTAAATCGAGTTGTGAAAGCGCTCAGACTAGCAACTGGACAGTCGTAGAAATCGTGACAGCAGAAAGTTGGTCAACTCCGTAGAGGCAGTTGGCAGTCTGATACTAGCATTACGCGTTACTTGTATTGGGTTTTGCAATAATATAAATGCTGCTGTTATGACGTTCAGCATTTCATTTCATTTCAACTTATTTCCGTGCTTATATCCAATTAAGGTTCAAGCACGCTGTCCTGGACACAAACCTCAGCTATCTAACTGTCTGTTAGTTGGTTAGTGGTCAGTGAGAGAGAAGAAGGTGTAGTGGCCTTACACCTACCCATTGGGCCCTTAAGAACTCACTCTAGGTTGAAGCCGGTACCGGGCTGCGAACCCTGTAGTCCGATAGCTTAACCACTGCGCCACCGAGGCCGGTTGACATTCAGCAAGCATTAGTGCAATCTCCGATTATTATTTTATTTTTTTAAAAGACGACTGCTAGCATAATGACAGGGTATGGATTCTAAAGGAATTGTTTATGATGGCAATATAAAGACTATAATGAGAGACACATCAATACCAGTTGTTCGCTTTCCCCTTCCACAACTGTCTTGTTCCCACTAAACTCGTTTAAAATCCATATCGTTCAATACAGCGAAAATGGACTGAAACCATTTCGGAGAAAACACGTTTGAAGTGAAGACGTACGAAGCAAGACGATGATGATATACACTGACGTGCAAAAGAAATATTAACAAGGATTGACATTTTATTATAGGAAACCAATGTATGGTGTGGTTGGATATGGAAGTACCATGAAGTTTAACATCTAAACGTCGCATAAAACTTCGCGATATATGCAAAGTGTGTGTAAAGTGATTCCTAAATTGATTTTTGTTTTCGATTAGAAACAACATATATTTTTTATGAAATTGTTAAAATTTCATTTAAGTGATAGCATAATGGTTGTCGTAGAAGTTTTAAAACAATGCCAAGTTTAATTTATTATTATTCATTTTTCATTTATTTATTTTATTTATTTATTTATTTGTACATATATATATATATATATATATATATATATATATATATATATATATATATATCTATATCTATATATATATATATATATATATATAATATTTTACATAGACGCAATAGCATATACAATCAACATTGATTCAGCAAAGGCATGAATAAACAGTGGGCTTCGACGTCTTCAGGATTAATTACAAAATCGATCTACATTGGTGATAATGTCGATAATTTATAATAAAACCGATAGAAACACGGAACAAACCCAGCCACATCCCGAGTTCTTAATTCGTATAAAACGAGGAGCACGTCACATTTTTATTTACACTCTAGAAAACGGATGACGTACGATATTTAAGAGATTTCATCATCTTTTTAATTTGTAAGGAGGGCTAACGCCGAGTGTTTGCGTATGTGTGTGTGTGTGGGGGGGGGGGGGGGGGGGTGTTCTAGGTTGTTATCTTGTTCTCTTCCCGAATAAAGAAGAAAGATGTTGAAAATCTATGATGAAAATAACGAAGGACAAATTAACTTAAATAACAAGCACTCTGACAGTACTGCTAAAGCAACATGTGTCCACTATCGAGCCAACACATTTTCATATCTCCGAAATTCAAGGGGAAATGGGTCAGTCGCCATGAAAGGCAAACTTGATTTGTAACAGTACATGGCAAAACT
>NC_054713.1:9930970-9953470 GCF_016097555.1 Gigantopelta aegis | reverse complement strand
TTACAAATTTTTTGTTACAAATCATCATCTAACTGCCATTTGACATCAACGTTAGTGGCTTACAACTGCTCGTACCTATTGTACATTTTCACAGTAATTTACGACGATAGTAAGCTACACCGCGTCGTGGAACGGGCTGGCGATTGTAGACAAACATTAAGGTCGCTATGATAGGTATTTATGGCGATAGTAGTGCTAAGATAGCTTCGTGGAACAGGGTCCAGGACAAAACAATTGTTGGGTGGGTGGAAGAGGGGACCTCCCGCGCTGGCAAGTGTAAAGGAGCGCCAGCAGCACGACCGGAAGCGGTTGTCTGCGAAATTAAATGTATCGCCTATTAAGCTGTATCCTAACCGGACGCGTACGACGCGAGCGATGCAAGCGACGCGATGATATTTATATCCTAACTAGACGCGCCCATAACGACTGCCTTCTTTTTAAAAATGTTATCAACAGTTGAAACCGCCAAGTAAAGCTGTATCCTAACCGAGCGCGAGCGATGCGAGCATTTATTTTAGAAATCATTGATTTCAATTGCCGTATCCTAACTGGACACGTGCGACGCAAGATATAAATATATCGCGTCGCACGCTTCCGGTTAGGATACTGCAATTGAAATCAACGAGTTTTAAAATAATCGCTCGCATCGCTCGCGTCGCTCGCAGCCTGTAAGGGTACAGCTTGTTGTTTGATTAGTTAATATAATATGTTTTTCGTTCGTGTCGTGTTCCTATCGGTGTTGTGTCGAGCGCTCGACTACATGAATTTGTCGCGCCGTACGCGTGCGGTTAGGATGCAGCAATTGAAATCAATGGTTTCTAAACGAATTCACTCTCGTGTCTCAAGTCACCTCCAGCCCTACCCCTCATTGATATTAATATGTGGGGTAAGACTAGAGGAATGTCTATGTAATGTTTTGGCAAAACTCGACAACCAAATGGTTGCAAGCTACTGTGTCTAAAATACATATTTCCCCACCTAAATCTGATGCCACAGACGTTTAGTTTGATTATTCCCGAGTTGAGTTATGACATTAAACTTACATGTTTTTAACCAGTGCCAACGCTACATGAAGAATCCAGACACCCCTATGCGAAACGAACAGGCTCTGTACTTTTTTTATGGTCACGTATAGCAAAGTGTGTACCGTCGATCTAGGTTGCTCGTTTTTGCTACTGTTTGTGTATTATTATTATTATTATTATTATTATTATTATTATTAGTGTTGTTATTATTATTATGCCAGAGTACTCGTTTTAAACAAAACCAGCCTAAATATGAACGTGATTTCGGACCAGTACTTACCAGCTAATGCGGACTGGAAGCCAGCGTTGTAGTCGTTCGTTACCTCGTTTTGGATGTAGTCGCTGCGCACGTCTTTGTACGACTCGTTCAGGGCGGGTCCACCCACCAGCGCCCCGTACAGGGTCTGCGGGTTAGGGTCGGGGCTGTTGTACTCGTTCCAGCCGCATGGGGCAGGCTTGTCTGGACAAGAACTGAAAATTATATTTTTTATTTTTTATTATTATTATTTTTTTAATTATTATTATAATATTTTATTTTATTTTATTTTATGTTGTTTGTTTGTATGAGGTTGTGTTCATCATATCCATCTACAACAATAGCAGAACACAAAGCTGCGATATCGTCTTCATATAATCATCACAATCATCATCATCATCAACATCATCATCGTCAGAATCTTCATGTTCATTATCATTAAAAATATCAGCATTAACATTATACATTTTATTATTAGCAGCATTATAATTATTATCATTATCAATATTAACATATGCATCAATAATACAAATTTTATCATCATCGTCGTCATGATCATTATCATCATCAATATCAAACCTAACATCAGCATGCCATCATCGGCATCAACATTAAAATGTTTATCATCATCGTCATCATCATCATCAATATCAACGTTAACATAATCGTCATCATCATCAAAATGATTATCATCATCGTCATCATGATTATTATCATCATCAATATCAACATCAGCGTCAACATTAAAATGTTTAACATCATCGTCATTATTATCATCATCATCAACAAATAACATCGGCATGTCATCGTCAGTATAGACGTTAACATGTTTATCATCATCGGCATCATCATCAATATCCACATTAACATCATCAGCAGCAGCAGCAGCATCAACAATGACATTTTTATCCCATCGTCATCATGATCATTATCATCATCATTATCAACATTAACATCATCATCAGTATCAACATTAAACATTTTATCATCATCAGCATCATCATTATGGTCATCATATTTATCAATATCAAAATTAACATTATTGTCACCAGTATCAACATTAACATGTTTATCATCATCGGCATATTACACATGTACAGGTACATTATTATAGGTCAACTATTTGGTTTTCAACGTGTATAACATAGAGAAAGTGATACATATAATGTTAAGATGGTTTCCGTGGAAACTATTTTTGTTCAACGATTTAAAGTGACCAAAAGAAGTAAGAGATCAGAGAAAGATTGACAGCAAAGAGTAGTTGCAACCAATACCTCCATCAATGGTAAAAGTAAAGTTTGTTTTGTTTAACCCCTCCACTGGAGCACTTTCATGCTGGATGCTAAACATTTTGTAATTCTAACAGATAGTTTTAAAGGAAAAAGCCGCTACATTTTTCAATTAGTATGCATCATCCCACATACAGGACAACACATATCACAGCTTTTGTAATATCAGTCGCGCTGCATTGGCTGGGATGAGAAATAGCCTAATGTGCTATCCTGTTTGTGCGGTGGTGCATATACAAGATCCCAGGCTACTTAATGGACACTTGTTGCATGTTTCCTCTGTAAGACTATATATCAACATCTCGTCCCAGCCAGTGCACCACCACTGGTATATGAAAGACCGTGGTATGTGCTATCCTGTCTGCGGGATGGTGCATATAAAATATCCTTTGCTGCTACAAAACAAATCCATCGGGTATCCCCTCTAAGACTAGATGTCAAAATTACCAAATGTTTGACATCCAAAAACCGATGATTAATAAATCAATGTGCTCTAGTTGTGGCGTTGTTTGTCTCATTATGCTATGGTAGATTATACGTTTATTTAGAGAACAAGGTATAATTAATATATCAATGTGATCTAGTTGTGTCGTTCAACAAAACAAACAGACTTTATATATCAAAATTACCAAATGGTTGGCATCCAAAAACCGATGATTAATAAATAAATCAATGTACTCGAATTGTGTTTGTCACGGGGATCCTACAATACCCGTAACTGAATGAAACACGATTGTCCAAATATCTCTCCTAGCTGTATAACTATTAGATCTCTCTGTAACGGGCGGTTATACCCTAATGGCTAGTCTAGGTATGATCAGAGACGATATCTTATATAAAGTATATATAATACAGCACGTTTAGTTCACTGGAAAACACAACAAAAACACAATACACTTTGGAATCTGTATTAACCTACGCAGACCAATGTACTGCCGCAGTAGTTAATTAACAACAACAAATAATAACAACCCAGAACTAATCACTTAATTAGTTAATCTCTAGGTGTCTAGTTTACACAATATGCTAATCACTTCACCGTGACACAACACCCACACGTGTGATAATTGAGAAACGCTTCCAGGAGAACTTAATTAATAAAGGAATTACAACTCTATTCCTAACTGGTTAATTTTTAATTAACCCTTAACTACTCATTCAGTAACCTTGTAACACAGAATTAATACTGGTACCTATCACAATAAAGACAATAACCTACAGTTTACCTAGGTCCTCTAGGATGACTGGTTAAGCTTTTATAATTATTTAGGACAGTGAGCCTACAGATTACTGCGTCAGATGACCGGCAGCACCGTCTAAATAATATTGGTATAATACAGTATTAAAATATTTAAAGTCACATCAATCACATCAAGGTTATACAACAGAGCAGAAATGATATTTACCAAGTCCAAACGGACTAACGTTCCCTGGTGCCTTCCAATATATTTCTCCCCGATATCTCTAAAACCCTAGCTATTTATTCAAAACTCTCAGAGACAGCGAATATCGCCTGGGGGTACAAGGCGGTACCTCTCGTATCATGTGGATTTTCCACAGCCACCATGCCGGCATATTTTTCTCTGATCGTCAGACTGGCTGTCGCCATTCCGCGAGCAATCCCCTGGTCATAAACAGCACTAGCGGAGTTATTACGTAACTACTGGCCACCTTGGCTCCGCAACTGGGCTGGGTGTGTATTAGACGACCGTCGCGCAAAGGTATCACGTAACAAGTTGCCCATCTGGGCTTAAGTGCAATTTGGAACTGCACCGGCCCTCTAAAACAATTAATATCGCCACGGGCGAAAACAAATTAAGAGCATGTTCCGTTACAGTGTTGTTGTTTCTCTCATTATGCTACAGGGCTAAACATTCGCGCAAATCTCCGAATCCGATTCGCGCCAGGATTCGAGCAAGCATAAAATATCCGAATCTATTTGGATTCGGGTGAAATATTTCCAAAAGTTTATTAAATTCAATAATCAGTCAGTAAAACGTTACAGAATTATATAATAATAATAATAAAAAAAATAAAAATAGTCTGGTTATCAAGCTTTAGTTTAAACTGGCTTCAAAAGCGTAGCATACATTCGAATCCGTGCATTTTTAAACATAAAGGTTTATCGAGAATAGTCTGGCCTGGGGCCAAGCGGTGGTTGGTCCATTTCTATGAACCAAATTGCCAACGAAGAGAACCGAAAGGAACATGTTTGTTCAGTTCTTACATAATAACATTAGACAGTAGTGTGCCAAATATAGTAATACATCAAACATTTCTATGTTAGTTCGCTGATAACCTTGAATTACCTGCTCTTTTTAATAAATAAATATTTTTGTTGGTAGCGGAAATGTACTTCAGTAATATCCATACAAACATTGAACCAATGCGCAAAATACATCGGCAAAAGTATCCCATGCGCTGTTTACGAATAAGTAATCTTCGAAAAGTAACCTGGGCTGCGTTCAGCCAGACCAAGCGGAAAAACGTCCGCCGGGCTGGTTTATTGCTTCACAGTAAACCAAATGGCTACGTTGGGAACCAATTAATTAGTTCGCGAACGTTAGCCAAACATTTGCTGGCTGAACTTGGGGCTGGTAAGACACCTACAAAAACTGACTGTAAAGAAAAATGGAAACGACAAGTAAAAAACCGTTAGTACAAAAACATTTTTGTTTGTTTGTTTGTTGTTTTGTTTGTGGGTTTTTGTTGTTTTTGTTGTGTTTTTTTTTATTGTGTTTTTTTTGTTGGTTGGTTGTTTTTTGGGGTTTTTGTTTGGGGGGGGGGGGGGTGGGGTTTTTTTGTTTGTTTGTTGGTTTTTTGGTGTGAGGGTGGGGGGTTGGGTTTCTTTTGTGCTTTAAACTTGGATACACTGTTACTGACAAACTGGTTGTTCTTTCCGGTAAATAGTAAGGGTTGTCTTATACACACTAATCCATATACAGTTAGTAGCATATGACACATGATTTTATACACTAACACTGTTGATAAAGTTGTCTGAAAATGTTTAGAATCAGAGGATTCCCGTGGACTGCTTCTGTGGGAATCCACATGGATTCTCGTGAAAAGGGCCGAATTGTTAGCCCTGTGCTATGAGAGAGAACACAATTATTTAGATAACAAGGTATACATAGACACGCACCTACTACTGTGATGAGGCCGTACAGGCGGGTTGTTGCCGAAGCCAACGACGTAGCTCCCGTGGTTCAAATTATCACCAAGCATGAAGTTGATTTGTTTCGTCGCCCACGTCCTGAATGACGTCGTTTAGATGCCGTCCTCGGCGGCGATCAGAGCAATCAAAGCCGTGTTCGCTGTGGACACAAGATTAGAACATTGATAGGCCGTAGTATTCAAAATAGAATCAAAGGCGCGTGTGCAGGCTTCAGGGTTCGAACCCTGAGGAAGTCCGCTTGAGCTACTTTTTTATATACATTTTCGGGAGGAGCATGTCTCGACACCCCACCCCATACACTTCGCTTACCATTGCCTAGAACCCCCTCCCCTTAAAAAAAAACATACACACAAACACGCTAAAATTCCTGCACAAGCGCCTGAATCGAGCTGTTGTTGTTGAGTATTCGTATTTTCGTGCTTATATCTCTTATGACACTTACTTTAGGAGATATGGCCATTTGACGAAATGCAATAAAAAGTGTTTATTTTAGAGGGTAGGGATACAATGGGCCCCATGGGTATTATCCAGCAAACCGAAGTATCAAATTGAAAACTGTATTGCTCTGAGTTCTTAATGACGGAACTTTTGGCCAATTTGTGGAACTTTGCTTACATTATTGGTTAACAGAAGTAATTAGACTTTGAGCTACTTTCAAATCGAAAGCGATTTCCAAGTATAAATATCTAAAATAAGGTAATTTTGTACCCCAACCCAGGTTTATAGCAATGACTAATGCTCAAATATATTTAGTAACACCCAAACAATTGAAATCAATAAAAAATTATTCATATATGGTGTAAAATAATCATTTATTGCATAAAACTCCAATATCGTCATTTTAGCCTTTTGACGGCCAACCGAAAAGCATAAATGTGCTCTGCTGAGAAAACGTACTTAACCTGGAAGTGTTATCCCCACTTTTTCTGAAGGCCTTGGCATAAAGAACAAGACAATTTAAGTTAACTCTCTGAAAACCCCCGAGAGAGACACTCATAGACACGCACACACACATACACTTAGAGAGAGAGAGAGAGAGAGAGAGAGAGAGAGAGAGAGAGAGAGAGAGAGAGAGAGAGAGAGAGAGAGAGAGAGAGAGAGAGAGAGACTAGAGAGGTGTAGTGGTCGTACACTTACCCAGTGAGTCGTTAAAACTCGCTTTGGGTGGGAGCCGGTACTGAGTTGCGAACCCAGTACCTACTGGCCTTAAGGCCAATGACTTAACCACTACACCACCGAGGCTTGTAACTGTATTAAATACCATCGCCCTGTGACTCAGCCCGTGTATTACATCAAAGCCACGTCGACCATTTGAATGGACACTATAGAAAGTGTGTGACGTAACTATAGAGGGGGTTCGATGGGTTCGACCGAACCCCCCCTGAAATCGCTTTTTTTATAATTTAATATATCTGACATTGATATCTGACATTATTATATTTACTCAACATAGAAATATATGCCCTATATCTCTGCAATCTATTTTGGAACCCCCCTTTTCAAAATGCTATGTATTGGAACCCCCCTTTTCAAAATCCTATGTACGCCCATGTAATGACGTTAAAATGCATACAATTTATATGGCATTGCCATGGCATTAGTGTCTTAGAATCTGTTAGTCTCAAGTCTAGACTCTTAAAAGTTGTATACGCACTAGGCAAGGTCGCGGTTCTTCAAAGCATAGTTAAAATAAACCTGAGTTAGCTTAATATATTCCTTTTAATTATTGTTTGATATGTATGGATACCTTTAGTTGTTATCAATCACGTTTCACCATTATATCTGCAATTGATATTTGTATTGGAATGAAGGACATGTTTTATTTAACGACGCACTCAACACATTTTATTTACGGTTATATGGCGTCAGACATATGGTTAAGGACCACACAGATTTTGAGAGGAAACCCGCTGTCGCCACTACATGGGCTACTCTTCCGATTAGCAGTAAGGTATATTTTATATGCACCATCCCAGAGACAGGGTAATACATACTACGGCCTGCGATACGCCAGTTTGGGGTTAAAACTGGCTGGAACGAGAAATAACCCAATGGGCCCACCGAAGGGGATCGATCCCAGAATGACCGCACATCGAACGAACCCCGGCTCATTATTTGTATTGATTCAGTCCTTGGTTTTGAAAATGTCTTAAAGTAGCTTAATGATTTGTCCTTCGTTACGTTATATATGATGGGCCGAATGTTTTCAAGATGTGTTGTGCTAGGTTCAGACTGCCAAGTGTCACGATGAATCTGGCCATCTCGACGGTTGTGTTGTAATTTTCCCCCACTCTCAACTCAACGGGAGCGATCAGATTAATGACTGATCGGTCGTAGGAGTTGTAGACGACGATAATCGAGTTGTGAGAGCGGCGAGTTGGACAACTCCGCCGTGACAGTTGGTAGTCTGAGATTAGCATTACTTCAATACAGGTGTCTAAGCATTGCAAATGTGTGTAGTCACACGCGTTTAATACAAACAAAAAACAACAACAAAAAAGTAAAAACAAAACGAACTTAGGTGATTGCATGTAGACCCCCTCCATCACGGCCACTATAACCACCTCCCTACCACCACCACAACCACCGCTTCCCCACAAACATCCTGGATCTGTCACGGGGTAGTCAATTCAGTGTGTGTGTGTGTGTGTGTGTGTGTGTGTGTGTGTGTGTGTGTGTGTGTGTGTGAATCTTAACTGAATAAGGAGCGAGACGTAGCCCAGTGGTAAAGCGCTCGCTCGATGTGCGGTCGGTCTGGGATCGATCCCCGTCGGTGGGCCCATTTGGGCTATTTGGGCACCACGACTGGTATATCAAAGGCCGTGGTATGTACTACCCTGTCTGTGGGATGGTGCATATAAAATATCCCTTGCTGCTAATCGAAAAGAGTAGCCAAAGAAGTGGCGACAGCGGGTTTCCTCTCTCAACATCTGTGTGGTTCTTGACCATATGTCTGACGCCATATAACCGTAAATAATATGTGTTGAGTGCGTCGTTAAATAAAACATTTTCCTTCCTTATCTGAATAAAAACAAGAAAAGCAATCCAGAATGCCTGAAATAATGCAGACATGATACCAGCCGATCCCCACCCTCTTTAATTGCCTCTAGAACAGCCCTTGCCTGCATAGCGCAATGAACCCCACTTTTGTAGCCAGCCGAGGCCGCACTGGGTCTGCTTTATAGATCCTCTTGGCATCCAGTCCGCCAGGAAATTAACGATGTACGACTTGAATGTATTTTCGTTAGTGACATCATTTCGTTCCTTCGCAATCTCATAGAGTAAAACCTGTTAAATAAACACAGCCTCATATTACTACTACTACTACTACTACTACTACTACTACTACTTCTACTACTGCTGCTACTGATGCTACTGCTGCTGTTGCTGCTACTACTACTGCTGCTGCTGCTGCTGCTGCTGTTGCTGCTGCTACTACTACTATTACTATTACTCCTGCTGTTGCTGCTGCTGCTGCTACTACTACTACTGCTGCTGCTGCTGCTGCTTCTGCTGCTGCTACTGCTGCTACTACTACTACTACTACTACTACTACTACTGCTGCTGTTGCTGCTGCTGCTACTTCTGCTGTTGCTGCTACTGCTGCTGCTACTACTACTACTTCTGCTGCTGCTACTGCTGCTACTACTTCTGCTGCTGTTGCTGCTACTGCTACTGCTACTGCTGCTACTACTACTATTTCTGCTGTTGCTACGTCGTCTGCTGCTGCTACTGCTGCTAGTACTACTACTACTTCTGCTACTGCTACTGCTGCTACTACTACTATTCCTGCTGTTGCTACGTCTGCTGCTGCTGCTGCTACTGCTGTTACTACTACTACTACTTCTGCTGCTGCTACTGCTGCTGTTGCTGCTGCTACTACTACTACTACTACTACTACTAATGCTGCTGCTGTTGCTGCTACTACTACTTCTGCTGCTACTGCTACTGCTGCTGCTGCTACTGCTGCTGCTGCTGCTGTTACTACTACTACTTCTACTGCTGTTGCTGTTGCTACTACTACTACTACTACTACTACTTCTACTATTACTGCTACTGCTGCTACTGCTACTGCTACTGCTACTGCTACTGCTACTGCTACATACTGCTACTACTACTGTTATTACTGCTACATACCGTTTCTGGTAATGCTACTACTACTACTACTACTACTGCTACTATTGTTGCTGCTATTACTACTAATATAGAGGGCTTACTCTGAGATACCTGCCTCGGTGGCGTCGTGGTTAGACCATCGGTCTACAGGCTGGTAGGTACTGGTTTCGGATCCCAGTCGAGGCATGGGATTTTTAATCCAGATACCGACTCCAAACCATGAGTGAGTGATCCGCAAGGCTCAATGGGTAGGTGTAAACCACTTGCAACGACCAGTGATCCATAAATGGTTCAACAAATGCCATGGTTTGTGCTATCCTGCCTGTAGGAAGCGCAAATAAAAGATCCCTTGCTGCCTGTCGTAAAAGAGTAGCCTATATGGCGACAGCGGGTTTCCTCTAAAACAAAACAGTGTCAGAATGACCATATGTTTAACGTCCAATAGCCGATGATAAGATAAAAACAAAATCAATGTGTGGCGTCGTTAAATAAAACAAACTTTACTTTTACTCTGAGACTTTCCTACGTGTCAGACATTTTGTAATTTAGCGGCAACCATGTAGTCTGTTGTTTTTGTTGTTGTTTGTTTTACGGGAATAACGAAACCTACGTACAACCTGAGTCGTAATAATAATATGGCATTAGACAAACATTTCCGGAGGGGTTTTTTTCTGCTTCTTCTTCTTCGCTGTAAGATAAATTACATCAGAGTATCGTACGACCATTAATGTAAGTGTACATGAAGTATTCTTCATTTCCTTAAAGGCGCTATGTCGAAGTTGCCTTAATAGAAAGAAAGAAAGAAAGAAATGTTTTATTTAACGACGCACTCAACCCATTTTATTTACAGTTATATGGCGTCAGACATATGGTTAAGGACCACACAGATTTTGAGAGAAAACCCGCTGTCGCCACTACATGGGTTACTCGTTCCGGTTAGCAGCAATGCATCTTTTATTTGCGCTTCCTACAGGCAGGATAGCACAAACCATGGCCTTTGTTGAACCAGTTATGGATCACTGGTCGGTGCAAGTGGTTTACACCTACCCATTGAGCCTTGCGGAGCACTCACGCAGGGTTTGGAGTCGGTATCTGGATTAAAACTCCCATGCCTCGACTGGGATCCGAACCCAGTACCTACCAGCCTGTAGACCGATGGCCTAACCACTACGCCACCGAGGCCGCTTTGCCTTAATAGAGGTTCTCGCTCAAAAATATTTATCATTTTTTTCTTTGAAATAGTAACATTATACCTTCAGCTATATGCCTATAAAACAAATCAAATAATTCCATTTACTAATAGAACCTTGTTTTATTTAAGGGGTGTGGGATCTTAAGAGTGTGTCACACGCATTAACTAGTGACGTCATTGTTGTCTGCGTACACATTCAACACACTAAGGATTTTTTTTTTGAAAGAAACAAAAATTGTGACCATGCTATATTTCGCCACAATTTAATCGGGAAACCCCTCTCTCTCTAGTCGTCTAGTACAAGACTTTAAACAATTATTATTCTTCAATTAATAATGGATAGCTTATGCTATGAATCGATTCATTTGTATGTGTAAATAATGAAATGTTGTTGTTTAAACTTTGAAATAGGACCTTTAAGGCGACCCCACAAGATACGATAGCCTCGTACAAGAGTAACCGAATGTGATAAGACAATCATTATGATTTCATCGCTTGCGATGCTCTTCTGGTATGAGCTACTCGTGTCGTGTGACGTCGCCATTAACTGGCATCCTCTAATCTTGTCGTCCCACGAACATTCTCGAGAGTCCGCGAAGGCGAATTCGTGAGCTTGTTGGATGTATGTCACATCACCAGTCGCCTTGTACAACCAGGCCGCCCCCCAGCAGAGCTCATCCTTGTAGTCGGTAGTCCTGAAATGCACTGAACTATCTCTAACCAAAACCGGCCTCGGTGGTTCCGTGGTTAAAACATCGGACACATAAGGCTGGGGGGGGTCTAGGATTCATTGTGCTAGGCTCAGAGTATCAACTATATATATATATTATGTGCGACTGGCGCGAGGTTAGCCAGTGTACGGTAACACAAGGCAAGACAAGCCGGTGTAAGATACTAAACGGCAAGACAAGCCGGTGTATGGTACCACAAAGCAAGACAAGCCGGTGTAAGATACCATAAGGCAAGACAAGCCGGAGTAAGATACCATAAGGCAAGACAAGCCGGTGTAAGATACCAAAAGGCAAGACAAGCCGGAGTAAGATACCATAAGGCAAGACAAGCCGGATTAAGATACCACAAGGCAAGACAAGTTGGTGTAACATACCGAAAGGCAAGACAAGCTGGTGTTACATACTGAAAGGCAAGACAAGCCGGTGTAAGATACTATAAGGCAAGACAAGCCGGTTTAACATACCGAAATGCAACACAAGCCGGTGTAACATACCATAAGGCAAGACAACCCGGTGTAAGATACCAAAAGGCAAGCCAACCCGGTGTAAGATACCAAAAGGCAAGACAAGCCGGAGTAAGATACCACAAGGCAAGACAACCCGGTGTAAGATACCAAAAGGCAAGACAAGCCGGTGTAAGATACAACAAGGCAAGACAAGCCGGAGTAAGATACCATAAGGCAAGACAAGTCGGAGTAAGATACCAAAAGGCAAGACAAGCCGGTGTATGGTACCACAAGGCAAGACAAGCCGGTGTATGGTACCACAAGGCAAGACAAGCCGGTGTAAGATACCACAAGGCAAGACAAGCTGGAGTAAGATACCACAAGACAAGACAAGCCGGAGTAAGATACCACAAGTCAAGACAAGCTGGAGTAAGATACTAAAAGGCAAGACTAGCCGGTGTAACATACCGAAAGGAAAGACAAGCCGGAGTAAGATACCACAAAGCAAGACAATCTGGAGTAAGATACCACAAGACAAGACAAGCCGGAGTAAGATACTATCAGGCAAGACAAGCCGGAGTAAGATACCACAAGGCAAGACGAGCCGGTGTAAGATACTAAAAGGCAAGACAAGTCGGTGTAAGATACCAAAAGGCAAGACAAGCTGGAGTAAGATACCACAAGGCAAGACAAGCTGGTGTAAGATACCACAAGTCAAGACAAGCTGGAGTAAGATACTAAAAGGCAAGACTAGCCGGTGTAAGATACCACAAGTCAAGACAAGCTGGAGTAAGATACTAAAAGGCAAGACTAGCCGGTGTAAGATACCACAAGTCAAGACAAGCTGGAGTAAGATACTAAAAGGCAAGACAAGCCGGAGTAAGATACCACAAGTCAAGACAAGCTGGAGTAAGATACTAAAAGGCAAGACTAGCCGGTGTAAGATACCACAAGTCAAGACAAGCTGGAGTAAGATACTAAAAGGCAAGACTAGCCGGTGTAAGATACCACAAGTCAAGACAAGCTGGAGTAAGATACTAAAAGGCAAGACTAGCCGGTGTAAGATACCACAAGTCAAGACAAGCTGGAGTAAGATACTAAAAGGCAAGACAAGCCGGAGTAAGATACCACAAGTCAAGACAAGCTGGAGTAAGATACTAAAAGGCAAGACTAGCCGGTGTAACATACCGAAAGGAAAGACAAGCCGGAGTAAGATACCACAAAGCAAGACAATCTGGAGTAAGATACCACAAGACAAGACAAGCCGGAGTAAGATACTATCAGGCAAGACAAGCCGGAGTAAGATACCACAAGGCAAGACGAGCCGGTGTAAGATACTAAAAGGCAAGACAAGTCGGTGTAAGATACCAAAAGGCAAGACAAGCTGGAGTAAGATACCAAAAGGCAAGACAAGCTGGTGTAAGATACCACAAGGCAAGACAAGCCGGTGTAAGATACCACAATGTAAGACAAGCCGGTGTAAGATACCACAAAAATAGCAGTCATATGAGGCATAAAATAGCAGTCATGTGAGGCACAAAATAGCAGTCATATGAGGCATAAAATAGCAGTCATGCGATCAATTCTGAAATGGTCCTTATTTCAAATTCATGATTGAGTGAAAACTGAACAATTTCATTGTTTCAAACTATTTAATCCTGCAGCATAAGTCATGTATAATGTTCAGATGGTTACAACACATGCATAAATGATACAAAAAGAGTAGTGTGGCTGGTAATATTTTAAGCTTGGTGAGTAAAAATGTTTTGTCCACTAGCCAAAGAAGAGTAAGTTATAAAGCCGAGCGTAGAACACCCTTCATCTTCTAGCCGCAGTTCTTGCATAAGTTGGTTGTAGTCCCCGAACTGTAACCTTCTCTGTTGTGTCAGCCAGGGGCGGACCCACCAGGTTCGTGGTCTTCTTCTTCTGTGCCTTATCATCCTTCTTCTAAGGACAGCAATGGCCATCTGGTTCACCTGCAGTGCTTGGTGACCTTGTAAGATGGCAGTATGCAAGAGGAGTTGGTTGTTCATCCCAAAATATTTATCTTCTGGAGATGTTCTCACTTTGGCAGCTAGGATGAAACTGAAGGAAAAAGCGCCATTCAGAGGGTATATATATATACCCAGGCACTCCAGGTTGCCCAGCAGTCGCCAGGGGTCACCCAAACAATGCTCAAGGGTCGCCTAGGAGGCAGAAGCATGGCTGAATGGTCGCCCAGTGATCGCCGTAGTTGCCGTTGGTCGCCGATGATGGCACAGAGGAGGCACAGTTGAGGCTCAATGGTTGCCCAAACATTGCTCGGGGGTCGCCTATATAGACTATAATCACGTTGGTTGCCATAGGTTGCACAGGGGAAGCACAGGGGAGACAGGCAGGTGGTTCAGTGGACGCGCAGGTCGCTCGTAGATCGCCATGAAAATGCCTGATAATTGCATTGTTGGTGGTTCAAGGGAGGCACAAGGATCGCTGGAGCAGTTACATAGAAACAGGATTTTCTGGGTTTAGGCGACCACTGAGCGTCCTGGCCATGGAAATCTGAAATGTTCATGTTTTTCCGCATTACTTCCTATTAAATGGAATACATAGTTTTCACATTTTCCAACATTGGAACTTTATTCCAACTTTATGCATAAATATTTTTGCTAAAAGTAGTTTATTTAAAACTTACCATCATACCATCCCCCGGACAGATCTCTGCCATTTGGAGACGAATCATTAACGGCCGAATCACCTCGCCAACGGATTCGATTGTTTCGCGGAAGGACACCTGATCGCTGCGCCTCGTAGAAGAGAATCGACTTGTGTAACACGTCCTTGTAGTTGTAGCGGCCTACACATTGATACATACAAAGAAAAGGCGTACGATAATAAAGGAGTAGTAATGGATTTGTATATATAATTTTCGAATACCAGCTATATATAGGCTATGTAACAAGATACGGACGTAGTAAGAACCACACTTACTACGTCCCTCCGGACTACTAGTCAATGCACAAAGTCACTGGGGTTTTTTTCCTGGCTCACACGCTGACTAAAAAGAAAAACATTAAATCGGGGTGGGGAGGATATGTGAGTGAGGGGGGATGTATCCACAATGTGTTCGAGGCTCAAGGGAAAACAAATGAGTGTCACACCTACCTGTTGTTGGATTGCAGCTGCCGGTTTTGGAAAACACTCCGGTTATTGACATGGTTGACTTGGAAACATGGACGCCATTAATGGCCGTGTCGAAGCCGAAACAGACCTTGCCGCCCGCTTTGATTTCTCTGTTGTATGCAGCATCATCCACGACGACGGTGCTGCCAGACGCCGGCTGATGAACCTTTCCATCCCACAAGCTCTGGAATAGATATTATGTTATTAACGATATCGACAATAGCCAGGAAAATAGCCGATTGACAAGACACACATTGCCATACCATGCAGTCTGTTCTTTTTGCGGCTATTGTCCTACAAGGCACTCGTATCGTGTCGCGTCGCCTTTATATATATATATATATATATATATATATATATATATATATATATATATATATATATATATATATATATATATATATATATATATATATATATATATACATACATACATCGTTAAAATTCGTTCTGGGTGGGAGTCAGTACAGGGAGCCCTCATGTCCGATGGCTTAACCGAGGCCGGTGCTACCAGTGCTAGCAGTACAAACCTTTATTCTGGTGATCGCTGGACTAAAGGTCATGGTCACTTGCCATCCACACTCAGCCGTTTTAGTTGTCATGCAGAGTTTTCCAATGAAGCCGCCGTGCCAGGATTCCGGGATAGAGTAAGAAGAATGCCCTGTAAACACAGTGTTATTGGTTTATACAGTGGTGTCGGGGCTAAAGCGAGAACCGCAAACACAGTGTTACTGGTTTATGTGGTAGCAACTGGCTAAAGCGAGAACCACAAACAAAATGTTACTAGTTTGTGTAGTAGCGGCTGACTCAAGCGAGAGTCGCAAACACAATGTTACTGGTTCATATAGTAACGGCTGGCTAAGGGGAGAACCGCAAACAGAGTTACTGATTTATATAGTAACGGCTGGCTAAAGTTAGAACCGCAAACATAGTGTCACTGGTTTATATTGTAGCGACTGGCTAAAGCGAGAACCGCAAACACAGTGTTACTGGTTGATATAGTAGCGATTGGCTAAAGCGAGAATCGCAAACACAGTGTTACTGGTTGATATAGTAGCGGCTGGCTAAAGCGAGAACCGCAAACACAGCATTACTGGTTTATATAGTAACGGCTGTCTAAAGTTAGAACCGCAAACACAGTGTTACTGGTTTATATAGTAGCGGCTGGCTAAAGCGAAAACCGCAAACACAGCATTACTGGTTTATATAGTAACGGTTGTCTAAAGTTAGAACCGCAAACACTGTGTTACTGGTTTATAGAGTAGCGGCTGGCTAAAGCGAAAACCGCAAACACAGTGCCACTGGTTTATAGAGTAGCGGCTGACTAAAGCGAAAACCGAAAACACAGTGCCACTGGTTTATAGAGTCGTGGCTGACTAAAGCGAAAACAGCAAACACAGTTTTACTAGTTTACACAGTAGAGGCTGGCTAAACTGAGTACCGCAATGCATGCACATTGTTACTGGTTTATGCAATGTTTTTCGGGGTTTTAATTGGGGTTTTAGTGGCATACACGTTACCTATAGAACAAACAAAAGTATATGGGGTGTGTGTGAGTGAATGAGTAATCTAGAGTGTATCCAAAACTTGTTTGGGTTGCTCAAGGACAAATATTAGTCCAAAACTTACCTGAAGTTGAATCGCAGCTGCCGGTTTTGGAAAACACTCCGGTTATTGACATGGTTGTCTTGGAAACATGGACGCCATTAATGGCCGTGTCAAAGCCGAAACACACCTTACCGCCCGCTTTGATGTCTCTGTTGTATCCAGCATCGTCCACGACGACGGTTCTACCATAGGCCGGCTTATGAACCTTTCCATCCCACAAGCTCTGTAATGGCGATTAGGAAAAGATTATTCGCATGCGAGCAATTCGTATCGTGTATCGGCGCTGTACCGGGATGCGAACCCAGTACCAATTGTAACCAGCCTTAAGTCCGATGGCTTAACCACTACACCAACGAGGATATACTTCAAATCAGGCCAGGTCAGGTCAGGTCGTAGGTTTCAACGTGCACATTCAGAACTAGCTGCTGTAACACACGCTTATCAAGGGCGCAGGTGTGTAGACTTTCGCTGACTACTCCTTCCAGGACAGGAAAGGGTTTTGGGGTGGCAGAGACAGGGGGGAGTGCAAGGAGAAACATCTGCCCGACCAGGTTCTGTATAGGACGAAGGTTGGGTTTTGGTGCTATTGAATTTGCAAATGTCTTGTAGGATTAAAAGTAAAGTTTGTTTTATTTAACGACGCCACTAGAGCACATTGATTTTTTTATCTTATCATCGGCTATTGGACGTCAAACATATGGTCATTCTGACACTGTTTTTAGAGGAAACCCGCTGTCGCCACATAGGCTACTCTTTCCGATTAGCAGCAAGGGATCTTTTATTTGCGCTTCCCACAGGCAGGACAGCACAAACCATGGCCTTTGTTGAACCAGTTATGGATCACTGGTCGGTGCAAGTGGTTTACACCTACCCATTGAGCCTTACGGAGCATTCACTCAGGGTTTGGAGTCGGCATCTGAATTAAAAATCCCATGTCTCGACTGGGATCCAAACCCAGTACCTACCAGCCTGGAGACCGATGGCCTAACTACGACGCCACCGAGGCCGGTCCTTGTAGGATTAAGTCAAAATATTGCGCAGTTTCGTGAAGGTAATTTTGTGGCATAATTTGGAATGTTTTATCGAAATTGAAAATGGAGCTAATTGGTTGATTTGACTTATAGCCTGTTTTATGCTATGGAATTTACTACAAATTATTTATTTCTGAGTCGATTGTTTTCTAAATTGCACATAATTGTTTTTCATTTATTTATTTATTTTATTATTATTATTATTATTTTTTTTTTTTATTTTTTTTTTTTTTTTTTTTATTATTATTATTTATTTTTTTTTGAAAACGCTTTTACTTTTCTTCTTACGTCAAAAAAACAACAACAACAACAACAAAAACATTTCTGTAGGAGGATGGGATGGACTATAGTTGATCGAAAGATAGCTCCTTGCTTCGAATGCTAGCAGTACTAACCTTTATTCTGGTGATAGCCGGACTAAAGGTCATGGTCACTTGCCAACCACATACAGCCTTTGTAGTCGTCATGCACAGTTTTCCAATGAAACCGCCGTACCAGGATTCCGCGATTGAGTAAGAAGAATGCCCTGTAAAGACAGTGTTACTGGTTTATAGAGTAGCGGCTGGCTAAAGCGAGAACTGCAAACACAGTGTTACTGGTTTTTACAGTAACGGCTGGCTAAAGTTGGAACCGCAAACAGTGTTACTGCTTTATATAGTAGCGGCCGGCTAAAGTTAGAATCGCAAACACAGTGTTATTGGTTTATATAGTAGCGGCTGGCTAAAGTTAGAACCGCAAACACAATGTTATTGGTTTATACAGTAGAGTATGGCCTAAAGTTAGAACCGCAAATACAGTGTTATTGGTTTATAAAGTAACGGCTTGCTAAAGCAAGGACCGCAAACACAGTGTTATTGGTTTATAAAGTAGCGGATGGCTAAGGCGACAACTGCAAACACAGTGTTACTGGTTTATATAGTAGAGCCTGGCTACAGTTAGAACCGCGAACACAGTGTTACATGGTTTATATAGTAGCTGGCTAAAACGAGAACGGCAAACACAGTGTTACTGGTTTATATAGTAGCTGCCTAAAACGAGAACCGCAAATACAGTGTTACATGGTTTATATAGTAGCGGCTGGCTGAAACGAGAACCGCAAACACAGTGTTACTGGTTTATATAGTAGCGGTTGGCTAAAGCGAGAACCGCAAACACAGTGTTACTGAGTAGGCTTTGGTATATATATATATATATATATATATATATATATATATATATATATATATATATATATATATATATATATACGAGCACATGAACCATTTTCTCAGTGTGACCTCAAACCACTGAAAAAACAACTCATTTTTTAAAAAGCACAAAAAGCCTCTATGAAGTCTATGTTATATATGTGTCTTATATGCGATCTACAACCACCATATATTGATATATAACACGAACCAGCTGTATGTTCTAAAAACTATATGCTATGCCATACTATTATCTGCTACGTTATGACATGCTTTTATATTCCATGTTATGCCATGTCATGTTGTGCTATCGTATGGTATGTATGTTATCCTATGCTATGCTATGCCATTCTTTTACATTCCATGCCATGTCATGCCATGCTGTGCTATCGTATGCTATGCTACGTTATCCTACGCTGTGCTGTTATGCTGTCAGTCGTGTCATGCCATGCCATGCCATGCCATGCCAAGCCATGCCATGCTATGCAAATATAGTGTGTTGTGTTATGTCATGACGTGTTATTATATTATGTCATGCTATGCTATTCTGCGTTAATTAAAGCTATGTTATTTTACACTATGTTACGCCACGCTATGTTACGCTACGCTACGATATGTTATGCTACGCCTTGCCTTGCCTTGCCTTGCCTTGCCGTGCCGTGCCGTGCCGTGCCGTGCCGTGCCGTGCCGTGCCGTGCCGTGCCGTGCCGTGCCGTGCCGTGCCGTGCCTTGCCGTGCCTTGCCTTGCCGTGCCTTGCCTTGCCTTGCCTTGCCTTGCTGAGCCGTGCCGTGCTGAGCCGTGCCGAGTCATGCCGAGCCGAGCCGAGTCGTGCCGTGCCGTGCTGTGCTGTGCTTTGCTGTGCTGTTGTTTTGCTGTGCTGTGCTGTACTATGTCATAATATGATATGCTGTGCTATGCTATGCTATTCTGTAAACTAACCTGGGTTAACTGGACTACTTCGGTTTGGTGCACATATTTGAACAAAACGGGCCCTAAAAGTTTGTTCTCTCCGTCGCAGGTATCGACGTCTCCTCAAATGAGCCACGATTCCGAAGCAGCGGTCCGATCCGGCACTCAGGGTTTTCGTATATTCCTTGTTGACCAGTGAGAACTTCGAATATGATCTTCGAATTCGATACCTTTCTATGGTAGCGCCATGGATCTGGTTATTAAAACAGCGGAGCGTTTATTTTGAGGTGCGTGCATCCCTAAAACCCACAACACCGGACCCTGATCCCCACCCCAACATTCTCCGCCCAACCCCACCCCAACCACTGAGGTTGGAAATGTACTTTTTTATTGCCCTACTCTACATAAAGGTGAATATATGACTTGTCCCCCCCCCCCCCCCCCCCACTAGAGGCTGTGCCACTCTACCCCACTCCAGATATCGTTTCTACGGTCGTGGTGGATCGTTAAGCAACTATATTTATGTTGTCTTATGTTGTCTTATTTTTTTAATTTATTATGGGGCTACCAATTATTACTGAGGGCTACCAGATTTGTATAACCTGGTAGCCCTGTGGGCTACCAGTGGAAAACGTTACGGTCAAGGCCTGTAGCCGGTGATTAATTAATCAATGTGATCCAGGGGTGTCGTTAAACAAAACAAACTTATTCTTCATAACGAACAAGTTGCGTGTGCAGGAACGTTAGCAATTGGTCTAGCTGGTCCGAGTCATTCTCCACAGAAAATATATCGAGAAAAAAGAACATTTGCTGGAAAAGGGAAGGGGTTTGACCTCCGAAAAAAATCCCCGCCTGGACTCGCGACTGCTAAAAGTTAATTAGTTTTCCTAATTGATAAAGCCCAGTTAACACAGAACAATTTTAGCAATTTGAACTCATTCTGCGTGCTTGTCTTACCTCATCTTGATTCCTCTGCGTCTAGTTAATCATGTGTCTCGACAAGGAAGTGCGTGAAAACTTATATAACAGCTGTCATTTACGTATGTGTTCAGGTCGGTGACAAAATTATTTATTCGTGAGCTGTGGGGGCCTATCATAATATTGACGATTGAAATAATTCCATTTTCCATATATATTGCAGCTGTCATCTTTTGTCGAATGTAAACCGGTAAGGAATGAAGGAAGGAAGGAAGGAGTGTTGAACGACACCCCAGCACAAAAAGTAAACATATATTGCAGCTGTCATCATTTGTGGAACGTGAATCAGAAAAGAATGAAGGAAGAAAGGAAAGAAGGATGGAAGGAAGAAAGGAAAGAAGGAATGCTGAATGATATCCCAGCATAAAAATACATATCGGCCATTGTGTGTCAAATGTAAATACATAAATATATTTATTCAAATTAAAAATTAAAATTATGTAAAACCACGGTGCAAAGAATTGTGGGGAAAAGTACTATACAGTAACAAAAAAGTCAAGGTAAGTATATTTTAAAATTCTTTATAGAAACCAAAATGTTAAACAAGAAAAAGGACACAAAAATAAATACAAGTTTGTATGAACATCAGAAGGGATCATATGAGATGGGTTCGAAATGGACAATGGATTCTGGCTCTGATCATCTCGCAGACAGGATGCCACATACCACGGTTTTTGCTGTAGCCATGGACCGCGCATCAAGCAAGCGTTTTACGACTGGGCTACGTCTCGCCCAAAAAGGCGACTGATATGAAGTGTATTTCTATCTTTGTCTGCGGAGTATGATATATTATTACGCCATATGGACTCAAATATACGGGGTAATATTTTTTCGATCTCTGCACAGTGTGCAGATTGCATCTACAGCCACCCCTGCGTGTGCTGTAACCTCACCGTGGTGCAGGGGTGTAACATTATCTTTGAGAATGGCCAATAAGGCACAAAATTGAAGTTTTGAGTAAAATTCAGTATCCGTAAAATGCTGTGATATTTGTGTTTTTGCACAGTGTGACGGTACAATCTTAATTTTGTTTTCGCCTGTGGCGATATTAATTGTTTTAGAGGGCCTTGTGCAGTTCCAAATTGCACTTAAGCCCAGATGGGCAACTTGTTACGTGATACCTTTGCGCGACGGTCATCGAGCTTTTCTATTACACACCCAGCGCAGGTGTGGATGCCATGTGGCTAGTAGTTACGTAATATCTCCGGTAGTGCTGTTTATGGCCAGGGGATTGCTCGCGGATGGCGACAGCCAGTCTGACGATCAGAGAAAAATATGCCGGCGTGGTGGTTGTGGAAAATCCACATGATACGTGAGGTACCGCCTTGTACCCACAGGCGATTTTCGCTGTCTCTGAGAGTTTTGAATAAATAGCTAGGATTTTAGATATATCGTGG
>NC_054713.1:9845970-9925970 GCF_016097555.1 Gigantopelta aegis | reverse complement strand
TTTTTTTTAAATGATTGCATACAAGCTGTGTGCAACACGTGTTGTTTCAATTAACAGAGGCATAGTCGTATGTAGCATGTAACTTACAGAAACCTTTATCCAGAGTCTTGTTGAATTAAAAACAAATTCCGTTGACTTGGAAAAATCCGTGTAATCAAACTCATGCGTGTTCGGTGGAGTACGTGTATATTAGACAACTGTCGAAAAATGTATGTTGTGTTTCACAACACCACTAGAGCACCTTGATTAAATAATCATCGGCTATTTGGGTGTCAAACATTTGGTACATATGACTCGTAGTCATCAGAGAAAACCCGCTACATTTTTTCAATTAGCAGCAAGGAATCTTTTATATGCACTTCCCCACAGACAGGATAGTACATACCACGGTCTTTTACCAGTTGTGGAGCACTGGTTGGAACGAGAAACATCTGTCGAAAAAAAGTAAAGTTTGTTTTATTTAACGACGCCACTAGAGCACGTTGATTTTTTATCTTATCATCGGCTATTGGACGTGAAACATATGGTCATTCTGACACTGTTTTTTAGAGGAAACCCGCTGTCGCCACATAGGCTACTCTTTTACGACAGGCAGCAAGGGATCTTTCATTTGCGCTTCCCACAGGCAGGATAGCACAAACCATGGCCTTTGCTGAACCAGTTATGGATCACTGGTCGGTGCAACTGGTTTACACTTACTCATCGAGCCTTGTGGAGCACTCACTCAAGGTTTGGAGTCGGTATTTGGATTAAAAATCCCATGCCTCGACTGGGATCCGAACCCAGTACCTACCAGCCTGTAGACCGATGGCCTAACCACGACGCCACCGAGGCCGGTCTGTCGAAAGACAAAGGAATAATTATTATGCATCACTAGGTTTTGTGGGTTCTGCTTGTTCAGATTTCAACTTGAACCCAAATACAAACAACAATACAGTTGACGAATTATCACAAACCAATATCTTACAATGAATCGTTTTTTGTTTTTTTCTTCCATGCAACATCGGGGTCAGACAGGGAGCTTATATTTAGCCAGTCCTCGTTTCCTTTTATTTAAATGACCTGAATAATTATTTAGAAAGCCAAATTTGTACTTTGGTTATAGAGAGCTCTTTACTTTCTATGTTTAGTATATGTTAAAGGGACATTCCCGAGTTTGCTGCATTGTAAGATATTTTCGACTAATAAAATATTTCCACGATTAAACTTACATATTAAATATATTTTCTTGTTTAGAATATCAGTATCTGTATATTCAATGTGTTTCTGGTCGTCTTAATAATTGCAAGAAGCCCAAACTGGATTTTGTCTTCAAATAATTTCGTATGCACGAAAAAAATATATTTTAGGAAATAAAATGAAATTTAACCTAGTACAAATATTAGAACGATCAAAAACACGTTTAATATACAGCCACTAATATTTTATGCAGAAACATATATTTAATATGTAATTACAATCGCTAAAAAGTCTCTGTTAGTCGATAACATCTTAAAAACTGCAGCAAACTCAGGAATGTCCCTTTAAAATGTGCTTAAAACCGTGTTTTTTTTTTTAAGGATATGTAAGAAATATAATAATACATCCAAGTCTTTCGCTCATTTTAAAACAACTCGTTGTGAGATAAATAGTATCTAACGACTGCTCATGTATATATTATTCTCTGTATCATCAATAGGTCAAACGTAGACTACATTTAAAGAAAGAAAGAAATGTTTTATTTAACGACGCACTCAACACATTTTATTTACGGTTATATGGCGTCAGACATATGGTTAAGGACCACACAGATTTTGAGAGGAAACCCGCTGTCGCCACTACATGGGCTACTCTTCCGATTAGCAGCAAGGGATCTTTTATTTGCGCTTCCCACAGGCAGGATAGCACAAACCATGGCCTTTGTTGAACCAGTTATGGATCACTGGTCGATGCAAGTGGTTTACACCTACCCATTGAGCCTTGCGGAGTACTCACGCACGGTTTGGAGTCGGTATCTGGATTAAAACTCCCATGCCTCGACTGGGATCCGAACCCAGTACCTACCAGCCTGTAGACCGATGGCCTAACCACTACGCCAAACGAGGCGGCTTTGCCTTAATAGAGGTTCTCGCCCAAAAATATTTATCATTTTTTTCTTTGAAATAGTAACATTATACCTTCAGCTATATGCCTATAAAAAAAATCAAATAATTCCATTTACTAATAGAACCTTGTTTTATTTAAGGGGTGTGGGATCTTAAGAGTGTGTCACACGCAGTAACTAGTGACGTCATTGTTGTCTGCGTACACATTCAGCACACTAAGGATTTTTTTTTTTGAAAAAAAACACTAAAATTGTGACCATGCTATATTTCGCCACAGTTTAATCGGGAAACCCCTCTCTCTCTAGTCGTCTAGTACAAGACTTTAAAAAATTATTCTTCTTCAATTAATAATAGATAGCTTATGCTATGAATCGATTCATTTGTAGATATTTATTACACTGGTTTTTTTAGAGGAAACCCGCTACTCTTTTACGACAGGCAGCAAGGGATCTTTTATTTGCGTTTCCTACAGGCAGGATAGCACAAACCATGGCATTTGTTGAACCATTTATGGATCACTGGTCGTTGCAAGTGGTTTACAGCTACCCATTGAACCTTGCGGAGCACTCACTCAGGGTTTGGAGTCAGTATCTGGATTAAAAACCCCATGCCTCGACTGGGATCCGAACCCAGTACCTACCAGCCTGTAGACCGATGGCCTAACCACTACGCCAAACGAGGCGGCTTTGCCTTAATAGAGGTTCTCGCCCAAAAATATTTATCATTTTTTTCTTTGAAATAGTAACATTATACCTTCAGCTATATGCCTATAAAACAAATCAAATAATTCCATTTACTAATAGAACCTTGTTTTATTTAAGGGGTGTGGGATCTTAAGAGTGTGTCACACGCAGTAACTAGTGACGTCATTGTTGTCTGCGTACACATTCAGCACACTAAGGATTTTTTTTGTTGAAAAAAACACTAAAATTGTGACCATGCTATATTTCGCCACAGTTTAATCGGGAAACCCCTCTCTCTCTAGTCGTCTAGTACAAGACTTTAAAAAATTATTCTTCTTCAATTAATAATAGATAGCTTATGCTATGAATCGATTCATTTGTAGATATTTATTACACTGTTTTTTTTAGAGGAAACCCGCTACTCTTTTACGACAGGCAGCAAGGGATCTTTTATTTGCGTTTCCTACAGGCAGGATAGCACAAACCATGGCATTTGTTGAACCATTTATGGATTACTGGTCGTTGCAAGTGGTTTACAGCTACCCATTGAACCTTGCGGAGCACTCACTCAGGGTTTGGAGTCAGTATCTGGATTAAAAACCCCATGCCTCGACTGGGATCCGAACCCAGTACCTACCAGCAAGTAGACCGATGGCCTACCACGACGCCACCGAGGCCGGTACATTTAAAGAAATACTTAGATTAGAATTTTTTTTTTTTTTAGTATATTAGAACATAAATCCTGGGCTATATTATTAAAATTTACTACTTCTAGCCACTACTTATTAATCGAAACTGGACACTGGAACAAAAACCCAGAAAAATACCAGCAAAAAACCCCAAAAAACAAACAAACAAAACAAACAAAATAAAAAAACAAAACCCCCCCAAAAACCCACCTCAAACGGCCACAAAATCAATATGAAAAAAGCTAAATAATTTGTTTTGTTTAAGGACACCACTAGAGCACATTGATATATTAATCATCGACTATTGGATGTCAAACATTTGGTCATTCTGACTCGTGGTCATCAGAGGAAACCCACTACATGTTTTCCAAATGCACTTTATCACATAGAGGAACACGGCCTTTAACCAGTTGTGGAGCACTGGTTGGAAAGAGGAAAAACCCATTCCGTTGAATGGATCCACCGAGGTGCTTCGATCCTGCGATGCAAGCACCTCAAGCGAGCAGTCAACCGACTGAGCTAAATCCCGCCCATGAAAGTGAAGAGTGACATATTGGAAAGGTAAATACGTGAAACACACCCATTCCAAAAGTAGATTTGATTTGAAACTTATTTTGTTGGTTTTTATTTATAAAACAAAATATTAGGCACACGTTACACAACTTACTAGGCATTCTCTATAGTACATATATGTCACGACGGTAATCATATGTATGCAATGTAAATATGAACAAAAATACATATTATAGAAAGAGAGAAAGAAAGAAAGCAAGCACGAAAGAAAGAAGGAAAGAAGGAAAGAAACAAGAAATGAAGAAATAAAGTTCTCTGTGTTCGGTGATCAGACAGCAGAGAAAGAAAGAAAGAAAGAAAGAAAGAAAGAAGGACGGAAAAGAAGAAAAGAAGGAAAGAACTGAAGAAATAATCTTATCTGTGTTCGATGATCAGACAGCAGAGAAAGAAAGAAAGAATGAAAGGAAGAAAGAATAAAGGAAGGAAGGAAAGAAAGAAATGAAGAAATAAAAGTTCTCTACGTTCGATGATCAGACAGCAGAGAAAGAAAGAAAGAAAGAAGGAAGGAAAGAAGGAAGGAATGAAGGAAGGAAAGAAAGAAAGAAATGAAGAAATAAAGTTATCTGTGTTCTATGATCAGACAGCAGAGAAAGATAGAAAGAAAGAAGAAGGAAGGAAAAAAGGAAGGAATGAAGGAAGGAAAGAAATGAAGAAATAAAGTTATCTGTGTTCGATGATCAGACAGCAGAGAAAGAAAGAAAGAAGGAAAAAGGAAGGAATGATGGAAAGAAGGAACTGAAAAAATAAAATTCTCTGTGTTCGATGATCACACAGCAGAGAGAGAAATAAAGAAAGGAGGAAGAAAGGAAGGAAAGAAGGAAAGAAATGAAGAAATAAAGTTATCTGTGTTCGATGATCAGACAGCAGAGAAAGAAAGAAAGAATGAAAAGAAGAAAAGAAAAGGAAGGAAAGGAAAAAGAAAGGAAGAAATAAAAGTTATCTGTATTCGATGATCAGACAGCAGAGAAAGAAAGAAAGAAAGAAGGAAGGAAGGAAGGAAGGAAGGAAGGAAGGAAAGAAAGAACTGAAGAAATAAAGTTATCTGTGTTCGATGATCAGACAGCGGAGAAAGAAAGAAGAAGGAAGGAAGGAAGGAAGGAAAGAACTGAAGAAATAGAGTTGTCTGCGTTCGATGATCAGACAGCAGAGAAAGAATGAAAAGAAGAAGAAAGGAAGGAAGAAATGAAGAAATAAAAGTTCTCTGGTTCGATGATCACACAGCAGAGAAAGGAAGAAAGAAGGAAGGAAAAATGAAGGAATGATGGAAAGAAGGAACTGAAAAAATAAAATTCTCTGTGTTCGATGATCACACAGCAGAGAGAGAAATAAAGAAAGGAGGAAGAAAGGAAGGAAAGAAGGAAGGAAATGAAGAAATAAAGTTATCTGTGTTCGATGATCAGACAGCAGAGAAAGAAAGAAAAAATGAAAAGAAGAAAGAATAAAGAAAGGAAAGAAAGAGCTGAAGAAATAAAAGTTCTCCGTTCGATGATCAGACACCGGAGAAAGAAAGAAAGAAGGAAGGAAGGAAGGAAGGAAGGAAGGAAAGAACTGAAGAAATAAAGTTATCTGCGTTTGATGATCAGACAACAGAGAAAGAAAGAAAGAAGGAAAAAGGAAGGAAGGAAGGAAGGAAGGAAGGAAGGAAAAAACTGAAGAAATAAAGTTATCTGTGTTCGATGATCAGACAGAAGAGAAAGGAAGAAAGAAGGAAAAACGAAGGAAGAAAGGAAAAGAACTGAAGAAAGAAAATGTTCTGCGTTCGATGATCAGACAGCAGAGTGAGAGAGAGAGAGAGAGAGAGAGAGAGAGAGAGAGAGAGAGAGAGAGAGAGAGAGAGAGAGAGAGAGAGAGAGAGAGAGAGAGAGAGAGAGAGAGAGAGAGAGAGAGAGAGAGAGCAAGAAAGAAAGAAGGAAAGAAATGAATAAATATAGTTATCTGTGTTCGATGATCAGACAGTAGAGAGAGAAAGAAAGGAAGAAAGAAGGAAAGAAAGAAAGGAAGAAGGAAGGAAGGAAAGAAAGACAGGAAGAAATATAGTGATCTGTGTTCGATGGTCAGACAGAAGGTTTGCTACAAAAAAACAAAACACAAATAAGGTATCGGAATGATTAGGTAATGGCTATAAAAAAAACGTCCATACATTATTGACTAATTAAGGGAAATGTTTTGTTTCATTTATGTACCGTATTTACGTGCATGACAACATACTGTTTTTTGTCTTCTTCTCATTAGAGCACTTTTACTGCTTAAAATAAATTGTAAATGTATTGGCAATGAATTCCAGAGAATGCGTATTTGCCTTGCTTATAATGTGCATGCATAGAAAAGAAAAGAAACTTGTTTTCGAAATGTTTTCCGCAACTACACGGGGAATCGGCAAACACAGATGCTGCTAATCTTATTATAGGGTGCATACAACCTAATCAAATCTCATAGACGACAATGCAACATATTGCTAAAGCTGTGACATGAAACGTTTAAATCGAAACGTGTACACGATGGATATAAGGCCAAATAAAAAATTTTTGTTGCTGTTGTTGTTGTTGGAATTTTTCTTTAGTTATTGTTTGTTTTGTTTTGTTTTGTTTTGTTTTGTTTGTTTGTTTGTTTGTTTGTTTGTTTTTTGTTTTGTTTTGTTTTGTTTTGTTTTTTGTTTTGTTTGTTTTTTTTTTGTTTTTTTGGGGGGGTTTTGGGGTGTTTTTTGTTGTTGTTGTTGTTGTTGTTGTTGTTGTTGTGGTATGCGCTACCATGCCTATGGGATGGTGTATAAAAAAGAGATCCCTAGTTACTAATAAAAACAAATATATAACGGATGTCCTCTCTAAGGCTATACCGGCCTCGGTGGCGTCGTGGTCATGGGATTTTTTATCCAGATACCGGCTCCAAACCCTGAGTGAGTGCTCCGCAAGGCTCAATGGGTAGGTGTAAACCACTTGCACCGACCAGTGATCCATAACTGGTTCAACAAAGGCCATGGTTTGTGCTATCCTGCCTGTGGGAAGCGCAAATAAAAGATCCCTTGCTGCTAATCGGAAAGAGTAGCCAATGTAGTGGCGACAGTGGATTTCCTCTCAAAATCTGTGTGGTCCTTAACCATATGTCTGACGCCATATAACCGTAAATAAAATGTGTTGAGTGCGTCGTTAAATAAAAAAATTCTTTCTCTAAGGCTATATGTCAAAATTACTACATTTTTGACATTTAACATCCAGTTATTAATATATGAATGTGCTCTAGTGGTGTCTTTAAACAAAAACAAACTTTAACACTATATGTTCCAAGCGCAATAATACCTGGTATACTGATACACTTTAAATTAATATAAAACATTGACTGCCCACACGATACAACACTTTATCACCACATGGGATGGGAAGTAGCTCAGTGGTAAATCGATCACCTGATGCGCGGTCAGTCTAGGATCAATCCCCGTCGGTGGCCAATTGGGCTATTTCTCGTTCCAGCCAGTACACCACGACTGGTATACCAAAAGCCGTGGTATGTGCTATCATGTATATGCGATGGTGCGTATGAAAGGTCCCTTGCTACTAATGTAACAATGAAACAGGTTTCCTCTCTAAGAAAATATGTCAGAATTAATAAATGTTTGACATTCAATAGCCGATGATTAATAAATCAATGTCCTCTAGTGGTGTCGTTAAACAAAACAAACTTTAAACTTTATCACCACACGTTATGTCAAATGGTTCACAGATGAAACGCCATTTAGAGTTGGGCGCACTTGGAACGTTGATCGGGTGTGATTATATTTACCATATTGCTATCTACAGACACCGATAAGTCTAAAGTGTGTTTTCTTTAACACATTGATTAATTTTTAAAAAAGAAGTTTGTTTTATTTAACGATGCCACTAGAGCACATTGGCTTTTTTATCTTATCATCGGCTATTGGACGTCAAACATATGGTCATTCTGACACTGGGTTTTTTTAGAGAAAACCCGCTGTCGCCACATAGGCTACTCTTTTACGACAGGCAGCAAGGGATCTTTTATTTGCGCTTCCCACAGGCAGGATAGCACAAACCATGGTCTTTGTTGAACCAGTTATGGATCACTGGTCGTGCAAGTGGTTTACACCTACCCATTGAGCCTTGCGGAGCACTCACTCAGGGTTTGGAGTCGGTATCTGGATTAAAACTCTCATGCCTCGACTGGGATCCGAACCCAGTACGTACCAGCCTGTAGACCGATGGCCTAACCACGACGCCACCGAGGCCGGGTTGTTTTTAAAAGTGAACGACATTTTCTCCCCTTTGGCTGAAACTTTTTTTTTTATTATTCAGAACTGTCATTGTGCTACACAAACATAGCTTCAGATAAAATGGAAGGAAATACTTTTTAATGCTTTTAATATCTATAATATAAAACGCAATGCCTTTTAAACTGTTTTCCATCTTTCTGACAACGTCTACTCTTTTGATTTGTACTGCCGACCGCCATTGTTTCATTATCAGCAAGATAACGTGTATATGCACTTTCCCACAGACAGGACAGCACATACCACGGCCTTTGACCAGCTGTGGTGGACTGGTTGGAACGAGAGAAAAATCAATCATTTAAATGGATCCACTGAGGTGTTGACATGTTTTCTGAGACAGTATTAGCGTGGACTAAATTACAAACTATTTATTTATTTCGCTTATTTTGACTATATATTCGTGCTTAAAACCAATTAAAGTTCAAGCCCACTGTTCTGGACACACGTCTCGTCTTATCTGGGCTGTCTGTCCGGGAGAGTGGTTTAATAATCAGTTGTTAGAGAAAGGTCGATGTAGTAAATTTACACCCTCCATTTTGGGCTGTTAAATCCCTGGATAAGAAGCCCTTACCTGGGTGCGAACTCAGTACCTACCAGTCTAGACCAATAACGCATCCATTGCATCATTAACGCCACATGGCCCATTGCACGTAGAATGTCAGATATTGATAAATAAATGGCAATCACAGCAGGTTTGATATAGAATGCATAACATGTGTTTGCTTAAACATAGAATATTTAAATGGTTTACAATACTCATTGACACCATAAGGCACACAAAATATAAACCGACAGATATTGAGAAATAATTGGCGATTACAGTAGGTATGACGTAGATTGCATGACATATGTTTGCTTTAAAATTGCATATTCCAATGGTTTACAATACTCATTGACGCCATAAGACACAGAAAGTAAAAATACAGATATTGAGATTTATTACACACCAGTAACAATCACACAGTATCTAACTAGTGTAATATCGGCGTGACATCAACGTGACGTAGATCACTTGCTGATCCAATTCGTAGAAAAATAACGTGTAGTTGGTCTCGACATCAGCTTACTTGTTCGTTGAGGATTGTTTGTAGTTGATTTGTAATGAATGAAATACTAAACTATCTTGCCTGCCATACCATTACGCTTTCGCTTGTCAGATACCAAAACTGTTCACTCATTTCATAAACATGATATGACAGGCAAGTTCGTTTTGTATTCTATATATAATTGGCGATCACAGTAGGTATGACGTAGAAGACATGACATATGTTTGCTTAATACAATACGTTAATTTCTTTGAATTTTATATTTACGTTGATGTTGGTATTTAAATTATTCTCATAATGTTTAACTGAGTTAGCAGATGAATACAGAAGCATCAAATGAAAATGTTAGTGCTCCCTAACTTATTTTAACTAACATATTTTCAGCGTTGAAATTGTTCCACTAATTACATACAAACATGTATATTGTTCTGTATTCTTGATGTTAGTTTGTACGGCATACCGAGTTGAATGTTAGAATTACCAAGTGTTTGACATACACTAGCCGATGATTAATAAATCAATGTGTTCTAGTGTTGTTGTTAAACAAATAAAAAAAGAACTTCAACTATGTTTTAAATGATTAGTGTTACACTAACAGTCTTAAAATTAGCGTTTGTTTCTTTTAAAAGAATTGGTTTGAGTTTGCAGCCATTGTAAGATGTCTCCAGCTAAGAATTTAAAGTTTTGTTTTGTTTAACGACACCACTAGAGCACATTGATATATTAATCATCGGCAATTGAATGTCAAGCATTTGGTTTTAACTTGCTTATTACTTGAAACAGAACAATAATTCTTGCATCTGCCCCATGGATTTATGGTCCAAGGAAGACAATGGTGTCATAAAAAAATTCAGATTTGATAAATGGGTCACGTCAATCCAAGATGGTCGCCAATATGGAAGTCGAAATAAACAAAATGGCAATAACTACCGTACACAGCAGTATTAACCCATTGTATTAATGGTCACAGAATACACGAAAGCCAATATTAATTTAGTGTATCCAAGATGGCTGCTAAATTCAATTAAATTTTCGTCTTGATTCATATATCTTTAATGTTAATCCTCAGCTATTGGATGTTAAACATGTGATACTCTTTTCAAATAGCTTTCTGAGAAAATCCGAGCTACATAGTTTTCCATTAGCAGCAATGGAATCTTTTATATACACTTTAACAAATACAGATCAGCACATGCCATATCGCGTCCTTTGATATACCGGTCATTGGGCACTGCTTGTATAGAAAGCAAATACAACTCCTAACAATAAATCTAAAGTTACGATATTTTGCGAATTTGACTACTGGTTTCTATTCGAATATTTAGTGTTTCATCTCTTTGGTGAAACTCATGCATCGTTTTAGATGAAGACAAATATAAAGTGTGCTTTGTTTAACGACACCACTAGAACACATTGATTAATTAACCATCGGCTATTGGATGTCGAACATTTGATAACTCTGACTCGTTGTCATCAGAGGAAACCCGCTACATGTTTCCTAATGCAGGAAGGGATCTTTTATATGTACTTTCCCACAGACAGAAAAGCACATACCACGACCTTTGACCAGTTGTGGTGCACTGATTAGAACGCGAAAAAAACTCAAATCAGTTATATGGATCCACCGAGGTGGTTCGATCCAGCAACAGAAGCACCTCATGCCAGCACCCAACTGACTGAGCTAAATCCCGCCCCCTTTTAGATAAAGTGACAGACGACAGCTGTTGTGGCGGTACTCGTGAATGTGATGCCCATTCGTCTCTGTGTTGTGCAGAGATACGGCCCTAACCATGTATTACGGTTTTGTCGTTCACATTTGAAAGCACAAGAGTATAAAATACTCTTAGAACATCTAAAATATGTCAGGTTTATTTTTTGTGGGGGTTTCGGTTTCTTTTTCTTTTTTTCTTTATTTATTTTTTTTTTTTTTTTTTTTTTTTTTCTTTTTTTTTTTGAAGTTAAACCAATAATGAAAGAAATCAATGATTTGCCACATAACGATGTTTCAGAGGCGTTTTATTTTTTATTATTTTTTGTTCATATAATTTCTCTCAAAAGTGTTAGTAGAATAACATTTTTGGCAATTGCTATATAATTTGATTTTATTATTTCCATAATTGTTTTGTATCACCATATGCAGGGGTGGGTCCAGGAATTTGTAAAGGTGTGTGTGTGTGTGGGGGGGGGGGGGGGTCACAAAATGCTAAAACGAGCAATTTGAGTTTGTCGAAGGAAAGCTCCCAAAGGGAGCAAGATCTGTATGGGAGTTCAGGGTCATGCTCCATTGAAAAATATGAAATAAATATTCTCAAAGACGTCTTTTCACGGCAACTGAAGTGTTGTACATTGTGGATGATGAATTTAGAAAAAAGAAAAAAAAAAGAGAAAAAATTTAATTAAAAAAGGGCACTTAAAGCGGGAGTGGGGGCGGATCGGGATCTATATGACCCCCTTTAGTTCAACAGTGACTCGTTTAAGCATATATTTATGAGTACACGTATTTTGTCTCAATATTCCTTCTGCACAAACTTTCTTCACACCAACACATTCCTAGTGAATTGTGGTTGTGCCTGTATTTTGCATTAGGTCAAAAAAAAAAAAATATGTGTGTTTTAGGTTTCATCTCTGGAAAAAATAGGGTAGGTAGGTAGGAACTTTACGAACCTAGTTTGCGGACTGCAAAAATCGCGGTAATGTTGGGTTTTTTTTTGTTTGTTTGGGGGGGGGGGGGGGGGGGGGGTTGGTAGTCAACATTTTTTTAGGGTCGCAGCGTAAATTTAGGGTCGGTAGGGAAACCGGAAACACACAATTTTTTTTTTACGCCTTAGTTAAAGGTGCTATAATGCAATGCTATAACATTGTAGCCTTGAATCCACTACATGTAATACATCAATACAGGCGTTGTTGCCTTTCAAAGTGCAGTGACGAGTCCAACATGTTACCACCTTTAGCTGTCAGGTAAAAAACAAAACAAAATGCGTCTTGGTTTTCCTGGTGTAATAACACCAGCTACAGTTGGACAGCCCAACTCATTAACCTTAACCCCCCTTCTCAAAGTCCTAGATCTGCACCTGTAGTAAATGGATGTTACTTGGTCGTTATCTAGTACGGAGGTGTGATTTTAATTTTAAAAAAGGACACATACCCTTACTCTTGAAGCAACTATTAACAAAAAAGGAAAGTGTATCCCCCTTTAGCTGCCAAGTGAAAAAAAGAAAGATTGACACCCTAACTTTTTAACCTTAACCCCGCTTCTCAAATTCCTAGTTCCGCGCCTGAAGTAGATTAATAATCATTGGAGGTCACCTTATACGGAGGTGTGGTTTCAATACACTAATGCATTTTTTTTTTTAAATGGTGCAGATACAATCATCTTGAAAGCAGTTATTAGTATTTTTAAAAGTGTACGACATTCTTTCTCCTTTCACTGAAATATGTGTTGATTATTCAGAACTGTCACCTTGCGGCTTAAAATATAGCTTCAGATAAAATTGAAGGAAATACTTTTTAATGCGTTTAATATCTATAATACAATACGCAAGGCCTTTTAAAACTTTTTTCCATCGTTCTGACAACGTCTCCTCTTTTGATTTGTACTGCCGACCGCTGCTTTTTGTATTTATCAATGCCACAAGAATCGTTTTGCACTCAGATCGTCGACTATCATACACACCTCGTGCTAAATATTGCATACAAAGATAATTTTTTATAAATACAACCGCAATGGAGGCCGCCATATTTGTTCAGTGGTTATATAGTTGTACTATGCCAAATAAAATTACATAGGCGACAATATTAACGAATATGGTTAAAACACTATATGCATTATGTCAACCAAACTATGACCCATAAATATTAGTTCTGCATCCCTTCCTTGAAAGTATTAACTGAAGAAAATGGTACCATTCACGGCTCATTTTCGACATAACCGTAATGTTTTGTTTGTTTGTATGTTTGTTTTGGGGTTTGTTTTGCGGGTTTTTGTTGGGTTTTTTTTTTGGGGGGGAGGGGGTTGGGGGGGGGGGGGGGGGGGTTACAAAACATCTAGTTTCGGATAAAACTGTACTATTCCATACATATTTGAAGCACAAATCTACTTGACATATTGGTACTTGAAGAAATAAAATTGCATATATTTATTACTCGTATGAATATAGCTTTCTGTCAACAAACACTGTAACATTCATCACCAATGGCAGTGCATATGCTATTAACTGCTTTTGAAAAGTTTGGTGCATCTCGAACTTTGACCTAGCCGGAAGTTATTTGGTTTAGTACTACCATATAAAAGGCGATAGAGTATACTATTATATAACCTCGGCTAAATAACGGATGGTTATCTACACGACGGTTACATTTTTGGGGAGGAAGGTCTAGCGTAAGACAACGACAACCCATCTAAACTTGCTGGAGTGTAGCACGTGTTACATCCAGTTTATTAATAGAACCCAACTAATTTAGATAAATAAATAATATATTTATTTGTGAGATTGGATTTTTTATTTTGTACTGTAGATGTTAACATCCTGATGGCGGGGTTACTACCGGAAGTTGTGATGAAGCTTCGAGATGTCTCAGACCTGAAATAAAAATAGAAAAGAAAAACATAGTATGTATGTGTATGTTTAAATTAGAACAAAAAAAGATGGTACACGAAATACAAATATTCGAAACTGAATTTATTTAAAATTCCAAAAGTAAGAATTCTGCAAAATTGTATGCCTTGCGTACCATAAATGTTGGGGGGTTTTGTGGGGTTTTTTCTTTTTTTTTAGAAAGGTGGTGATGGTGGGGGGGGGGGGGGGGGGGGGGGTGTTAAACAAATTGTGTTGTTCTTGTTTTTGTACATTATTATTTTTATTTTTTTTGTCGCTGGGGTTTTTGGTGTTTTAATTTTTGTTGCTGTATTTTTGTTGCTGTGTTTTTAGTTGTAGAAGTATTTACACAATAGTAGTAGAAGTATTTACACAATAGTAGTAATAGTAACAGTAGCAGTAGCAGTAGTAGTAGTAGTAGTAGTGGTAGAAATAGTAGTTGAAATAAACAGCAGTAGTAATAGTTATTGTAATAGTAGAAGTAGTAGTAGTTAATAGTAGTAGTAGTAGTAGTAATAGTAGAAGTAGTGGCAGTAGTAGTCGAAGTAGTAGTTGCAGCAGCAGTTGTTGTAATAGTAGTAGTAGTAGTAGTAGTAGTAGTTATTTTCATCAACAATAAAAATTATAATATTGCATATTAAATTATGTCACAGCGTAAAGAGTTGTGGGGCGTATGATGCACTAAAATATTTATTTATTTATAAGTAATTCCATTTACCGGGCAAACGTTTTCCGGACAATTTAGTTTTAAAGGTTATTTAGTGAATATGTTAGTTTTTTAGTCATTAAATCACCCCCACCCTCACCCACCCCCATTCTGAATTCGTCAATGAATTTCTAAGGGAAAAAAAACTCCATACGAGATACGTAACATTATAGATAACATACTAAACCCAACCAAACGAATACACGTGATTTCGGACCAGTACTTACCAGCTAATGCGGACTGGAAGCCGGCGTTGTAGTCGCATGCCACCTCGTTTTGGATGTAGTCGCTGCGCACGTCTTGGTACGACTCGTCCAGGGCGGGGCCACCCACCAGCGCCCCGTGCAGGGTCTGTGGGTTAGGGTCGGGGCTGTTAAACTCGTTCCAACCACATGGGGCAGGCATGTCCGGACACGAACTGAAAATAACAGTTTTATTATTATTTATTTTTTAAATGCTAATTTTATTTTCGTTTTCTTTTAAATCTATTTTCTTTTCTTTTTTCCTTGTCTTTTTTTTCTTTTTTCTAAACACCACACACATTTAACATAGAGACAAAGACATGTTTTTTGTTTGGACATTACAAACATGGATGATGATGAGGTGAATGGTGAAGCCGCAGTATTTCGATTTCGGTATGGCACTACTTGACAGGTCCGTGCTCCACGCTTGCTGTCAGTTGAGCTATCTCAGCATCATCCGAGCCCGGGGTACACGGAACCTGCAGTGCATGCCGGGTAATCATCCCCCATGTGGGGTCATACACTCGGGAGACACACCCATAATCGTACCCGTGAAGTGGTGAAACTCGGTGTATGTGGCCTTACACCTATCCATTGAGCCTAGCGGAGCACTCACTCTGGGTTGGAGCCGGTACTGGCGTAAAAAATCCCCCATTGCCTCAGGTGGGATACGAACCCAGTACCTACCAGCCTCAAGTTCGATGGCATAATTGTTTTTTGTTTTTTTTGTTTTTTTGTTTTTTTGTTTTTTAATTCTTAGTTTCATAAAATTAAAAAAAATAAACCTGTCATATTATTACTACTGCAGCAGAAAAAGACGACGCCGCGACATCGTCTTCACATCATTGTCATCATTATCGTAGTCGTCGTCGTGTTAGTCATTTGCACAATCATCATCAATATCAACATTACAATAACTATCGTTACAACATCATTAAAATGTTCACATCATCGTTATATTCAACATCATTATCAACATCATTATCATCATCATCACAATCATCATCATCACCACCATCGTCATCATTATCAATATTAGAATCATAGTTATCAACATCAACATTAAAATTTTCACTTCATCGTTATATTCAACATCGTCATCATGATCATCATCTTCATCATCAATATCGTCAACGTTATTAACACTATTGTCATCATTATCAATATCAACATTGGCATCATCATCGTGATCATCAATATCAACACTAACGTTAACATCATTTTCATCATCATAATCAATATCGCCATCGTTATTAACACTGCTGTTATCATCATGATCAATATCAACACTAGCATCATCATCGTCATCATCTCCATCATCAATCCATCGTCATTAACATCATCGTCATCATCTTCACCATCTTCATCATTTCGTTTCTACTACAAATACTACACACATCCTGCAGTTACTAGGCGTTGTGTCGTTTTCATCATGTGTATGGTTTTTAGCATGTCTCTAATTCTGTAACTCTTACTTTATGGACGTACCTATATCTACGTTTCTAATACTAAAATCGCCTGCACGTTTATTTAATGCGACTTCACACGACACGAGTGCCTCGTACAAAAATTACCGATTGTTACCAAACAAACATTGCGATTTCATCGGTTGCGACGCAATCCGCTACTTCTCGTACAAATCACTCGCGTCGTGTGTTGTCGCCTTTAGACGCGCACCTGCTACTGTGATGAGGTCGTCCTAAAATAGCCTGCACGTTTCTTTAAGGCGTCTTCACACGATACGAGTGTCTCATACTAGAATAACCGACTTTGACAAGACGAACATTTCGATTCTATCGGCTGCAATGCAATAGGCTATTTCTCGTACAAATCACTCGCGTCGTGTGTTGTCGCCTTTAGACACGCACCTGCTGCTGTGATGAGGTCGTACAGGCGGGTTGTTGCCGAAGCCAACGACGTAGCTCCTGTGGTTCAAGTTATCCCCAAGCATGAAGTTGATCTGTTTCGTCGCCCACGTCCTGAATGACGTCGTTTGGATGCCGTCCTCGGCTGCGATCAAAGCAATCAAAGCCGTGTTCGCTGTGAACAAAATATTAAAATAACATTGATAGGTTGTAGTATTCCAAATAGCATCTCCACGTTCGATGGGCTTCTAGCATTAAATAGCCCATTAAATAGCCTATTAAATATTACTACTCCCTTAAAGGGACATTCCTGAGTTTGCTGCAATTTTTAAGATGTTATCGATTGTAATTATGTATCAAATGTATTTTTCTGCATAAAATATTAGTGTTTGTATATTAAACGTGTTTCTGATCGTTCTACTACACATGTGTATGTACTAAGTTAAATTTCATTTTATTTCCTGAAATATATTTTTTTTCGTACGTACGAAATTATTTGAAGGCAGAATCTAGTTTGAGCTTCTTTCAAATATTAAGACGACCAGAAACACATTGAATATACAGACACTGATATTCTAAACAAGAAAATATATTTAATATGTAAGTTTAATCGTAGAAATATTTTATTTTTCAGAAACATCTTACAATGCATTAAACTCAGGAATGTCCCTTTAAATGTTACCACCTCATTAAATATTACCATGCTTGAGATTTGGCTTGTGCGCTAAAGCCATGTCGTCCAATTGAATGGACACCACATGAAATGCATGACGTAAACATCAACTGTACACACGCGATAAATATGTTAAGGCTCATACAGACTGGATGCGGCGCGTGCGTGCGTGACTGTTGCGTCTGATCCATCTGTGGCTTGCGTGTTTGGCATATACACCGTATACAATTATTCCATTGCGACTGGCCGCATGCGTTTCGCAGACGCACGCATCGTACGTATCCAGTCTATATAAGTCTTTCTATGACATTGTGTTTTGTAAAATTAAGACAATTGGACCTATCTTCTCTTTGGTACGAATTTCTCGTATTAGATATTACTGTGCTCAGTGGCACCGCCGTAAAGCCACAGACACTAGTTTCAACCCGCAAACATGGACACTAAGTTCGATTAACCTACAAACCTTGTGCCCGTTCAACGAAGCGATCTTAGCCCTACGATCATCTTAAGTACATACATTATGCCCTTAATGCGAGCGAATTTTATACAGGGGATCGAGACATGCCTCCACGGAAAATGTAATGGGGGAAAAAAGAAGAAAATTTGCTTGAGCAGGTGGGATACCTACTATTAAAACCCACCCACTATAATTGTATCTAGAACAGCCCTTGCCTGCATAGCGCAATGGCCCCCATTGTCGGATCCAGCCAAGCCCGCACTGAGTCTGTGATATGCTTCCTCCTGGCATCCAGCTCGTTACGAAATTATCGACGTACGTCCTGAATGTATTTTCGTTAGTGACATCATTTCGTTCCTTCGCAATCTCATACAGCAAAACCTGTTTAAAAAAAAACCAGAACCTTTTACTAGAACTACAACTACTTCTGCTGCTGTTGATACTGTTGCTGCTGTCGTTGTACCTGAAGTAGTATTACTAGTAGTAGTTGCAACAGTAACAGTAACAGTAGTAGTAGTAGTAGTAGTAGTAGTAGTAGTAGTTAGTAGTAGTAGTAGTAGCAGTAGTAGAAGTAGTAGCAGCAGTAACAGTAGTAGCAGCAGTAGTAGTAGTAGCAGGAGTAGTAGTTGTTGTAGTTTTAGTAGTAGTTCGAGTTAATCATCGGCTATTGGATGTTAAAAAGTTGGTAATAAAGATATTTAGTCTTAGAGTAAAAACCCGCTAATTTTTTTCCATTAGTAGCAAGGGTTCTTTTAGATGCACCATTCCGCAGACATGATTACATACACCACGGCCTTTGATATACTAGTCGTGGAGCATTGGCTGGGACGGTTTGGCAATACCGAGTGACACTAACGTCCGAAATGTGTTTAACTGATTCCTTGATTTAATGTTAAGCACATGAATCAGTCAATCAGTCAGTCTCAGTCTCTCTCTCTCTCTCTCTCTCTCTCTCTCTCTCTCTCTCTCTCTCTCTCTCTCTCTCTCTCTCTCTCTCTCTCTCTCTCTCTCTCTCTCTCTCTCTCTCTCTCTCTCTCTCTCTCTCTCTCTCTCTCTCTCTCTCTCTCTCTCTCACACACACACACGACACCCCAGCACGAAATACATCGGCTATTGGGTGACAAACTATGGTCAACGCTAAACTAAAGTGATGATCAACATCAACATAAAAATTCAACAGTTAAAGTAAAATACAGTGTAAAGAACTGTTCAAAAAATACAAATATCACAGATAGATAAAATTAAAATTTACAATAAAAGTCAGTATCACGTAAAAACTGTAAAATAAATTCTGTATGGAATCGAAATGTTTCCATCACATTTCTCTGACCAAAAATATCTTTTCTAGTTTCTTTCAGATGCTTATACTCCACCAAAATGTGGCGCACCGTCAGAGTACACTGACAATGCACACACTGAGAGTGCGAGTGAGAATAATCTGTACATGCTCATATACCACTAGAGTTTCGAGCATGTCCATTTGGTCGCTAGATTAGATCGGGTGGTCAAAAAGAAATTAGATAAAATCGGTGTCCTGACTCGGGAGTTGAAAATGAGCAGAATTTTGAAAATAGCAATTAGTAAAACAATTAATAGAATTTAAAAAAAGAAAGAAAAAAAGTTACAAGCCAAAAATAAAAAGAATTGACTGCTCGGTCGAATATTTATATAATTTGGAGCATTTTAGAAGGACAGTCCAAAAATAAATAACAGAAAGAAGAGAGGATCGGACTATTTAATAATCTTTTCAAAAAAGAAGTAATTTAGACATAAACTTTTGAACAAAGGTCTAAAAGTTTAAAGTTCGATCTATATGTCCACATGAGTGGCCTCGAGGCCATTAGGGTGCACAGCTTGTAGGGACGAGATGGGTTGCAAGAGAACCCCTAGATTGACAGTCAATAGACGTTGAAGGTGTAGTGTTGTGCTGAAGTACAGATCTTGAGAAGCCGGATCCGTCTGAACAAGAGAGAGAATCAGACTAGGGTATAGTCCAGTCGTCATGGGTTGGTATAGTTGTACGGACGGGCCCGACTCCGGAGGATACGAGATGGTATCACAATAAAACAATGAATGAATGAATGAATGTTTAACGACACCCCAGCACGAAAAATACATCGGCTATTGGGTGTCAAACTATGGTAATGCAAATAAATAAAGTGATGATATAAAAATTCAAGGTTTAAAAAAAAAACAGTGTAAAGAACAGTGTAAAGAACTGTGCAAAAACACAAATATCACAGAATTTTACGAATACTGAATTGTAATCAAAACTTCAATTTTGTGCTGTATTGGCCATTCTCAAAGAAAATGTTACACCCCTGCACCACGGTGAGGTTACAGCACACGCAGGGGCACAATAAAAAAAAGTAAAGTCTAGAAAAGAGTAGTAGGGGCCGACCCCGCTTCCTATTTCTTCTTAGAGTGGGGCGGTCAATCGTCCAGTCCTGCTAGGACAGGCTCGGACATGTAGAGACTAAACGCGAACAACCGTGGCGTTCTGCAGAATGGCCGTCATATGAGTCACGAAAAAAACAAGTGAACACAGACAGATGGAGAAATGACGAGGAGGCAAGGAATCTCGCTAAAAAAGAATCCACCCTGGTGGTGCAGACTGTCGAAACGAGAAGCGTTCCAGCGTTCAATCAGTTCCAATGGCCGCATACATCCCAGTAGAAAACTTCACTTCGCTAACAAAAACAACTAAGTGAAGGATTCCCAAGTCGAGCCGCGAAAGCACGTGCAGTGTGCACAAGCGAAACAAACACGTCTTACCGCGTCGAGCTCCAGACTGGGAATGTCTGAGGTAGAGGATCATTCTTCAAGATAAATGAATGGGTCAAGTATGTATGACCGATGCGGGCACGACACAAGACTACGTCATCCTTCCTGCACTGTCTATAGGAGGACTGCCACTCTCCCAAGACCAGCTTGATGGCATGAAGCTTGTTCGCAACCGCACCGTCCCAGTCATGTTGCCAAGTTGCGAGGCCACATGATACGAGCGCCACGTACGAGAAAAGCCACGAGAAAAGGCGATTGTGACAAAACAAACATTAGGATTTCATTGGCTACTGTACAGTCGGCTATTCTCGTAAGAGTCACTCGTATCGTGTAGCGTTGCCTTTATTAAGGATAGGTCACACGATACGAGTGATTCGGCAGGTATACGGTCGGCAATTGTTGTACGAGAGACTCGTGTCGTGTGACGTCGCCTTTACCTGACATCCTCGAATCTTTCCGTCCCATGAAAATTCCGCAGAGTCCGCGAAGGCGAATTCGTGAGCTTTTTGTATGTAAGCAGCATCACCAGTCGCCTTGTACAACCAGGCCGCCCCCCAGCACAGCTCATCGTTGTAGCCGTTGTAAGAGCTGCAAAAAATGACAAAGTTTAACGACACCACTAAATCACATTTATTAATCATCGGCTAATGAAATTCAAACATTTGTTAATTTTGAAAAAATATAGTCTTGGAGGGGAAACACACCTCATTTTGTTTTTCATTAGTTGCAAGGAATCTTTTATAAACACCATCCCACAAACAGGATAGCACATACCACGGCCTTTGGTATACCAGTCGTGGTACAATGGATCGAACGAGAATTCTGAAACACTGCTCTAACCAAAATCGATGTGCCATTTTGAATAACGGTCTCGCTTTTGCAAAATTTGTTTAATAAAGCTCAAATTGGTATAGCGGTCTCCCGACGTGTATGTGTCATAGGATCGAATCACCTTAGTGGACCCATTTTTCCTTCCCAACCAGTGCCCCACGACTAGCATATCATAGGACGGAAGGAAATGTTTTATTTAACGACGCACTCAACACATTTTTTTTACGGTTATATGGCGTCGGACATATGGTTATGTACCACACAGATATTGTGGGAGGAAACCCGCTGTCGCCACTTCATGGGCTACTCTTTTTCGATTAGAAGCAAGGTTTTTTTATATGCACCATCCCACAAACAGGATAGCAGATACCACGGCCTTTGACGTACCAGTCGTGGTGCACTGGCTGGAGCGAGAAATAGCCTAATGGGCCCACTGACGGAGATCGATCCCAAACCGACCGCGCATCAAGCGAGCGCTTTTACCACTTTTACAGTATATCATAGAAGAACCTTAAGTAGAGGCATGTAATGTATTGTTCACTAGAAAGTGCATGTAATGTATTGTTCACTAGAAAGTGCATGTAATGTATTGTTCACTAGAAAGTGCATGTAATGTATTGTTCACTAGAAAGTGCATGTAACAAATACCTTACTGGTTTATCGCTAGGAGTAGCTTTCTTGCACACTCATTGTTGAGAACATCAGGCGTTATTTTTGGTAACACATATCAATAACACACATACGTGTGATAACGATTTAAAGGCATACGGCCGGCTGTTCCGGGGGTGATGACCAGATCATCACAGCCATGTTATCCAAAGAAACAAAGCAGAATCGAAATCGGATTCTAAACTGGAAAATGCATTGAAATTGTAATTTTAGTCGTTAAAAAGGCTGTTAGATGGACACACGTTACAATGCCTGCACACCGAGTGCAGTCCCTTTAAGATAAAGATGGCTACTTACGTGTAGAAGGGGCTGGCTGGAACAGAGTTTGTGTAGGTTCCTCTGTGGTTATAAGCGAACTCGTACAGACTAATGGCTTTAGACAGTAACGTGGCTGAGTAGGTCGGATCTAAAAATATAAATAATACAAATCTCACCACCGACATCATGATTAATTTGTTATCACGAAAACCGATTTCTATGCATTGCACGGGTGCGATTATGAGTGAGTTTCATGGGTACATACCCGTCCGTAGCAACTATATTTGGAGTGGGTAGATACAACCACTAGTGGAGGTGGGCACAGTTTCTGGTGGGGGGGGGGGGGGAGGGGGCATAAATCAAATGTATTATCTTTATTTATATAAAGTTGCGGAATGTAGCCCAGTGGTAAATCGCTCTCTTAATGCGCGGTCAGTCTGGAATCGATTCCCGTCGGTGGGTCCATTGGGCTATTTCTCGCGAACCACGACTTGTGTATCAAAGGCCGGAGTATGTCCTATCCTATCTGTGGAATCGTGCATATAAAAAAATCCCTTGCTGCTAATGGAAAAAAGTAGCGAGTTTCATCTCAAAGACTATATGTCAAAATTATCAAATATTTGACATCCAACAGCCGATGACTAATAAATCGATCTGCTCTAGTGGTGTTGTTAAACAAAACAGACTTTTGTTTCTTTTTTTTATATAAAGTAGGCCCAAAAAACAAAACGAGAAAACACTTCATTTTCGTCTTTAACTGGGGATGTCTGGGTATGGCTCCAGAGACATTACACCATTTGTCAGGCTCTAGGGACAGAGCACATAAAACATCATTGGATACAAGCATAGGGATAAAACAACTTTGTGTTTAGTCTAGTTTACCCTCCGTGCTGAAAGCGATGGACCCAGCTGCTAGCGCCGCGGCGGTCTCTGCCGACACTTCACTTCCGCCTGAGCTCATGCTTACACTGAACGCGGGCCTCGCTATCGTCATGTCTTCCGGTCTTCCCCAGTAGTTATGGTCAGCATTTGCGTCACCAACCTTAATGGAAAATAAACAAAACTAAGGTACAGCAAATTGCCCAATACGCTTCAGCGTGAAGAGCAGACACGTTCATCTGTTCTGTTTCTCTATGCATCTGTCTCTTTCTATATGTCTGTCTCTATTTCTCTTCTTATCTTTGCCAATATAAGTGTCTATTGCTTTATCTCTCCCTCCGTTTCTCTGTCCTTATCCACGAGTCTCTTTGTCACTATTTCCCTGTTTTTGTCCCTACATTTATCTCTCCATCTGTCAAGCTATATCTCTCATTCTGTTAAATTCTATCTCACTCTCTCAATATCTGTCTCTGTCTCTGTCTCTGTCTCTCTCTCTCTCTCTCTCTCTCTCTCTCTCTCTCTCTCTCTCTCTCTCTCTCTCTCTCCTCTCTCTCTCTCTCCCTCCCTCCCCTCTCTCTCTCTCTCTCTCTCTCTCTCTCTCTCTCTCTCTCTCTCTCTCTCTCTCTCTCTCTCTGTCTCTCTCTCTCTCTGTCTCTCTCTCTCCCTCCCTCCCTCTCCAAATCTCACCTGAGCCCAGTACACTGTGTTCTGATCGTCCCAGCACTTTATGAAGTAGTCGAGCGGCCACCTGATTGAGTCATACATGTTGGCGAGCTCGCCTGACGCCACGTATCCGTCCTTGAACCTGATCAGACCCCACAGCAGTGTCGTCGTGGAGAACGCCATTGGCAAATTGAATTTGACGAAGTCGCCAGCTACAAGAAAAGGTAATTAGGTATCAAGTAATGTGGCTTTATATATGTGTTTTATACTATTGCTAGAGGAGATCAGCAGCAGGGTAAGCCTCATATGTGACAAGGCAAGGCAAGGCAAGGCAAACCAAAATACGGTACAACAAGGCAAGACAGGACAAGCCGCAATAAAGTGCAACAGAGCAACGCAAACCACGGCAAGCCAAAATAAGGTGCAACAAAGCAAGATAATGCAGGATAGGCCAAACTAAGGTGCAACAAAACAATATAGGGCAATCCCAAATAAAGTGTAATAAGGCACAACAGAAGAGGACAAGCCAAAATAACGTGCAGGAAGACAAGACAAGGCATGGCATGACACGACAAGATGGAGCTTGACAAATCAAAGCAAGGAAAGCAAGGCAAGACAAGCCAAAGTAAGGTGTGACAAGGCAATACAAGGCAGGGTATGGCATGACACGACAAGGTGGAGCTTGACAAATCAAAGCAAGGAAAGCACGGCAAGACAAGCCAAAGTAAGGTGTGACAAGGCAATACAAGGCAGGCTATGGCATGACACGACAAGGTGGAGCTTGACAAATCAAAGCACGGCAAGACAAGCCAAAGTAAGGTGTGAAAAGGCAATACAAGGCAGGGTATGGAATGACACGACAAGGTGGAGCTTGACAAATCAAAGCAAGGAAAGCACGGCAAGACAAGCCACAGTGAGGTGTGACAAGGCAATACAAGGCAGGGTATGGCATGACACGACAAGGTGGAGCTTGACAAATCAAAGCAAGGCAAGGCAAGGCAAGACAAGCCAAAGTAAGGTCTGACAAGGCAATACAAGGCAGGCTATGGCATGACACGACAAGGTGGAGCTTGACAAATCAAAGCACGGCAAGACAAGCCAAAGTAAGGTGTGACAAGGCAATACAAGGCAGGGTATGGCATGACACGACAAGGTGGAGCTTGACAAATCAAAGCAAGGCAAGACAGGCCAAAGTAAGGTGTGACAGGGTAATACAAGGCAGAGTATGGCATGACACGACAATGTGGAGCTTGACAAATCAAAGCAAGGAAAGCAAGGCAAGACAAGCCAAAGTAAGGTGTGACAAGGCAATACAAGGCAGGGTATGGCATGATACGACAAGGTGGAGCTTGACAAATCAAAGCAAGGAAAGCAAGGCAAGACAAGCCAAAGTAAGGTGTGACAAGGCAATACAAGGCAGGGTATGGCATGACACGACAAGGTGGAGCTTGACAAATCAAAGCAAGGCAAGACAAGCCAAAGTAAGGTGTGACAGGGCAATACAAGGCAGAGTATGGCATGACACGACAAGGTGGAGCTTGACAAATCAAAGCAAGGCAAGACAAGCCAAAGTAAGTTGTGACAAGGCAATACAAGGCAGGCTATGGCATGACACAACAAGGTGGAGCTTGACAAATCAAAGCAAGGCAAGACAAGCCAAAGTAAGTTGTGACAAGGCAATACAAGGCAGGGTATGGCATGACACGACAAGGTGGAGCTTGACAAATCAAAGCAAGGAAAGCAAGGCAAGACAAGCCAAAGTAAGGTGTGACAAGGCAACACAAGGCAGGGTATGGCATGACACGACAAGGTGGAGTTTGACAAATCAAAGCAAGGAAAGCAAGGACAAGACAAGCCAAAGTAAGGTACGGCAAAGCAACGCAGGGTAGGGCACAGAAGGGAAGGGCATGGCAACGAAAGATAGAAAGAAAGAAAGAAATGTTTTATTTAACGACGCACTCAACACATTTTATTTACGGTTATATGGCGTCAGACATATGGTTAAGGACCACACAGATTTTGAGAGGAAACCTGCTGTCGCCACTGCATGGGCTACTCTTCCGATTAGCAGCAAGGGATCTTTTATTTGCGCTTCCCATAGGCAGGATGGCACAAACCATGGCCTTTGTTGAACCAGTTATGGATCACTGGTCGGTGCAAGTGGTTTACATCTACCCATTGATACTTGCAGAGCACTCACTCAGGGTTTGGAGTCGGTATCTGGATTAAAAACCCCATGTCTCGACTGGGATCCGAACCCAGTACCAACCAGCCTGTAGACCGACATGGCAACGAAAGACAAAGGAAGGTTCGACATGGCAAAGCACGGAAGGAAGGAAGAAAATGTTTTATATAACGACGCACTCAACACATTTTATTTACGGTTATATGGCGTAGGAGGAAAGCACAGAATTCTCCATCACTTCCTCAAGCACCCACCATTAAATAGTTTATAAAACGTTAGACAGACTTACCATCATACCATCCCCCAGACAGATCCCTGCCATTTGGAGACTGGTCGCCAACAGCCGAATCACCTCGCCACGGGATTCGATTGTTTTGCGGAAGGACACCAGATCGCTGCGCCTCGTAGAAGAGAATAGACTTGTGCAACACTTCTCTGTAGTTGTAGCGGCCTACACCTGATACACGCAAAGAAAAAAAAGGATATGATAATAAAAGGACTAGTTTCTTGATTGCTTATCATCGGCTATTAGATGTAAATTTTTTTGGTAATTTTGACATATAATGAAAACCCGCTACATTTTTTTCCGTTAGTAGCAGGGGTATTTTATATGCATCAGCTCACAGACAGGATAGCACATACCACGGCATTTGATACGCGGATGTTGTGCTGAAGATATATCTCTGAAGTTTATTTGAAGTTTGGATCACATTGATTAATTAATCATCGACTATTGGATGTCAAACATTTTGTAATATTGACTCGTAGTCATCAGAGGAAACACGCTACAGTTTTCCTAATGCAGCAAGTAAACTCTAATATGCACTTTCCCGCAAACAGGAAAGCACATACCACGGCCTTTGTCCAGTTGTGGTGCACTGGTTGGGACGAGAAAAACCCTAATCAGCTGAATGGGAGCACCGAGGTGGTTCGATCCTGCGACATAAGCATTTCAAGCGAGCATTCAACCGACGGAGCTAAATCCAGCCCCGGGGAGGGTGACGGAGTTAGGGTGGGTGCATCCAAAATCTGTTTTGGGGCTCTGGTTAAAATTAAGACCAAAACTACCTGGCGTCGGTGTTGCAGTAGCAACAGTAGTCTGCTGGTTTATTGTCGTGGTAGCCGTAGTAGTTGTCGTGACCGGAGTGGTCGTAGTCTTCTGTGTGGTCGTGGTGGTAGCCGCAGTAGTTGTCGTAGTAGTGGGACTAGACGTAGTGGTGGTTGTTGTTGTTGTTTCGGGGGTGGTTGGTACCCCTGTCGTAGGAGGAGCTTGGGTTGGACCGCAGCTGCCGGTCTGGGAGAACACTCCGGTTATTGACATGGTTGTCATGGAAACATGGACGCCATTAATGGCCGTGTCAAAGCCGAAACACACCTGTCCGCCCGCTTGAATGTCGCTGTTGTACCCAGCATCGTCCACGACGACGGTGCTGCCAGTCGCCGGCTGTTGAACTGTTCCATCCCACAAACTCTGGAATAGTTAGTATGGAAAGGTATTAAAGGTGCTATATCAAAGTTCACATAATGACGGCTCCCGCCAAAAATATTTATTAATTTTTGCTTTCAAACATAAAGGAAGGAAATGTTTTATTTAACTACGCACTCAACACATTTTATTTACGGTTATATGGCGTCAAACATATGGTTACGGAAACCCGTTGATGCCACTTCATGGGCTACTATTTTCGATTCGCAGCAAGGGATCTTTTATATGCGCCATACCACAAACAGGATAGCACATACCACGACACTAGACAGCAGTCGTGGTACACTGGCTGGTACGAGAATTAGCCCAATGAGCCCTTTGACGGGGATCGATCCCAAACCGGCCGCGCATCCAGCGAACGTTTTACCAATGGACTGCATCCCACCCGTCAAACAAAGAGTATACCTTAAGCTATATTCTTATAAAACAATTCCATTTACTAGTAGATGTTGTTGTTGTTGTTGTTTTGTTTTGTTTTTGTTTTTTTTAATGACGTTACTGTTTTGTGCGTACACATTCAACACACTAAGTTGTTTCCATAATTCTTTGCAGACAAACAAAGGTGTTGACCATGCATGCTATAGTAGTATTTAGCCACATATTATTCGGGAAACACCTCTTGCCGTCCAGTATAAGACGTTTAAACATTATTATTGAGTTCATTATGGAACCATTATGCGTGTGATCAATTAATGTGTAGTTATTTATTACAAATAAGTGTGAGACCTTTAAGATTAAGTGGACAAAAATATTTGTTTTCTTTAGCAAAATTAAAAGCAATGATAAAATTATTGTTGTTGTTATTTTATTTGTTTGTTTGTTGTTGTTTGTTGTTGTTTGCTTTTGTTTTTTGCTTTTTTTTTTTTTTTATTTTTTTTTTTTGGGGGGGGGGGGGAATTATTTATTGTTTGAGACTATGTGTTTTGGTGGTGCTGGGTTTATTCGTAGTTGTTGTTTTGTTTGCTTTTGTTGTTTTTGCTGTTGTTTGGGGGTTTTGGGGGGTGGGGTGGGGTTTTTTGGGGGGGGTTTTTTGTGTTGTTTTTTTTGGGGGGGGGGGGGGGGCTGTGTGTTGGGGGTTTCCGTTTTATTGTGGTTTTTGTTTGTTGTAATCTTGCAAAGTCTGTCTACCAGTTATGTGTTGTTTGAAGGCAGTTTAGGATCGATCCCCGTTTGTCATGTTTTACACTTTGGCTATTGTTTGAAGGTTCATTTTGTTTAACGGCACCACTAGAGGACATTGGCACATTAACCATCGGCTATTAGATGTCAAACATTTGGTAATTCTGACATATAGTCATAGACAGAAAACACGCAATTTTTTTAGTAGCATGGAAGTAGTAGACCCGTCTGTTGAGCGCCATGTATGCAAATGATCCAGGTCACGTGACCTGTCCTGCGCTCTGATTGGTTGACGTGGCGTGACCTAATGACGTCACGGCGTGGCTGACCTCTAAGTGTTTTGGCAGCTGTCAGCTGACCTCGGTGACCTGGGTTAATGGTTACAGCAGCTGGCGATCAACAGACGAACCTACTACTCATGAGATCTTTTACATGCATCATCCCACTGACAGGATAGCAAATACCGCGGCCTTTGATATACATTCCGCCCTCAAAACAATATAAATGGAGTCGGTCAGACACGAAAATTATGTCACTGACTTTGCATCAGACGAGCGCTTTACCACTGGGCTACGTCCGGCCACAGAATGGTATCAATGCTGGCTTTTTTTCTCTTTAAAATTATGTTCGTGCTTATATCCAATTGAGATTAAAGCACGCTGTCCTTGATACACGCCGCAGCTATCTGGGCTGTCTGTCCAGGACAGTGAGTTAGTTGTTAGTGGTTAGTGAGAGAATGAATGAATGAATGAATGAAAGAATGAATGAATGTTTAACGACACCCCAGCACGAAAAATACATCGGCTATTGGGTGTCAAACTATGGTAATGCAAATAAATAAAGTGATGATCAACATCAATATAAAAATTCAAGGTTTAAACAAAAACAGTGTAAAGAACTGTGCAAAAATACAAATACAAATATCACAGAATTTTACGGACACCGAATTTTACTCTAAACTTCAATTTGTGCTGTATTGGCCATTCTCAAAGAGAATGTTACACCCCTGCACCACGGTGAGGTTACAGCACGCGCAGGGGGGTTAGTGAGAGAGAAGAGGATGTAGTCGTCTTACACCTACCCACTGATTCGCTAAAACTACCTTTAGGTGGGAGCCGGTTACCGGGGTGGGAGCCGGTTACCGGGCTGCGAACCCAGTACCTACCAGTCTTATGTCCGATGGGCTTAACCATGACACCACAGAGGCCCGTTAAACAACAACAGATCAGGTCAGAATGTTTTACGTTCACATTCAGGACAAACTGTTGAAGCACACACTTGTCCTAGGCACAGGTGCCGGCCTCGACTGACTCATCCGTCCAGGACAGGAAAGAGGTGGTTGGGTTGGAGGGGGGACCGCCTGCACTGGCGGGTGTAAGGGAGCACCAGCAGTCTGACCGGGACCGGTAACAGTCGGAGGATGGTATGGTGCTATGGACTTTGGAAGTCCCGTAGGATTAACCAAAGAGAAAGTGTTCGCAATTCATATGAAGGAAATTAGGCGCAAACAACAACTTAAATAGGGGGAGTGTATGACCCCAACGAACACGGCACACACAGCATGCACCGTGTAGCAGCCTATCTGCAGGACGCACATAGTTAATATCCAACCAGCAGGCACTAACCTTTATATTTGTGATCGCCGGATTGAAGGTCATGGTCACTTGCCATCCACACACAGCCGTGGGAGCCGTCATGCAGAGCTGTCCGATGAATCCGCCGTACCATGAGTTGGGGATGGAGTACGACGATTGACCTGCAAACACGGAACACACGGTGTCATCACTGTTCTTACAGTGATTCATGAGTGCATGTCATCACAGCATTGAGCTCTATCCTGTGCAGCATGCTTTGGGTTTTCTAAGCTAGCGATTGGTGTGGGGATCGATCCTAGTCGGAGGGCCCATTTTGGGATATTTCTCTTTCCAGCCAGTGCATCACGACTGGTATGTCAAATCCCGTGGTATATGTTATCCTGTATGTGGGATGGTGCATATATAAAATATCTCTCACAACTAATTGAAAAATGTAGCGGGTTTCCTCTCTAAGACTATAATTATTTCAAAATTACCAAATGTTTAACATCTAATTGCCGATGTTTAATAAATCAGTGCGCTCTAGTGGTGCCGTTAAACAAAACAAACTAACTTTCTAAGCTAGTCTGCTAGTGGCAGTCCTCCAACAGGTGGTGGATTACGGATAAAACATCTTACGGGTCTCCTGAGGGACTGACCGTGCTCCTAGGAGAGACGAGCATCGGATAGTGCCGCAGGGAAGCAATCATAACTTTGCGAAACATCATTTCGACTCTGACTTGTGCAGATATAAGATTTGGATCAGGGAATACGGTTTTGTCGTTAACGACACCACTAGAGCACACTGATTTATTAATCATCGGCTATTGGATGTGAAACATTTGGTAATTTTGATGTTTACTCTTAGAGAGGAACCCCGCTAGTAGCAATGGATATTTTATATACGTCATCCCACAGACAGGATAACACATATCACGGCCATTGATATACCAGTCGTGGTGCACTGGCTGGAAAGAGAAATAGCCCAATGGGCTTACCGAGATCGAACCCAAACCGACCGCGCATCAAACGAGCACTTTACCACTGAGTCCCGCAATTTATGAATTTTCGAGAGAAAAACAAACACAAACACATATACAATACACAGTGACTGACATAAACATACACGCGCGCGCGCAAGCGTACGCACGCAGAGAGAAATACATTAACACACATTCACTCGCACACATGCACGCATATATATAAACTACATTGTCCTACACTATGCTATGCTGTGTTACGTAACGCTGCGTCACGTCACGTCACGTCACGTCACGGAACGCTACACAACACTGCACTACACTATGCTATGTTACGTAACGTTGCGTCACATCACTACACTATGCTATGCTATGCTATAAACTAACCTGGATTAACGGAACTACTCGGGTTCGGGTCACATATTTCAGCAAAACTGCCCGTGAAGGTTACGTCGCTCTGTTGAAGATCCTGACCGCCGCTCACACGAGCCACGATTCCGAAGCAACGGTCCGTTCCGGCGCTCAGGGTCTTCGTGTGTTCCTTGTGGATCAGCGAGAACTGCGCCGAGGAACTCAGAATCTGAGAATTGGCTATGGAAGCGTCCCAGATCTGGGTATAAAATATAGAAACGATTTGGTCCAATCACATCATAAGCGTACGGAACATTGGCAGGGCTGCCCTCCCCACCAGTGCTGGAGCAAATCCTTAAAGGGACATTCCTGAGTTTGCTGCACTTTTTAAGATGTTATTGACTAACAAAGACTTTTTAACGATTTTAATTACATATCATATATATGTTTCTGCCTAAAATATTAGTGAGTGTTTATTAAACGTGTTTCTGATCGTTCTAATATCTGTACTAGGGTAAATTTCATCTTTTTTCCTAAAATATTGTTTTTTCGTACGTACGAAATTATTTGAAGACAAAATCCAGCTTGGTCTTCTTACAAATATTAAGACGACCAGAAACACATTGAATATACAGACATTGATATTCTAAACAAGAAAATATATTTAATACGTAAGTTTTAATCGTAGAAATATGTTATTAGTCGGAAACATCTCACAATGCAGCAAACTCAGGAATGTCCCTTTAAAGGTGTTGCAAAAAGTGCTAACCTGAGACATTATTTACTATATATTTCCATAATTCCACACGCAACCCTATATAGCAGTTTGGCATTAATGGTAATGCGAAGACATGTTGTTATCCAGATTCGGACATTTTCGTTTTAATTCGGTCGAATACCTGCCTGCCCCGAACTCCCCCCCCCCCCCCCCCCCCCCCCCCCCCCAACCCCAACCCCTACGCCTATGAATCACATCTGACCAAATTCACGCCCGCAAGATCAATATCGGAAATGTTGGGGCATAATCTCTAGTGGCGGGCACAAGCCACATTTGTTTTTTTAAATCTTTATTTATATAGATTACGACGATCACCAGCCAGAGTACTCGGACCGTAAGAAAGCAAGACGGTCATTTCTATATAGCAATCTGTATAGCAATCGGGAGAGAGAGAGAGAGAGAGAGAGAGAGAGAGAGAGAGAGAGAGAGAGAGAGAGAGAGAGAGACATTGACATTAAGAAGTAAAATAAATGCTTCCAGAATGTGAGTTACCCGAAAGTCACTGCTTTGGTCCTATGCAACCTTATTGACTAACCTCGAGATTTATGGATGGTTGAAATTCGACCTCTGCCCTCCAGCCACAGTCTGTTGGGGCGCTGCTTGTGATACACATGTTAGCCGTATAACCACCCGGCCAATGACCAGTTACCGTCAGGTGGGTAGCCGACACGTTCAAGGACAGAACGAAAAACACGGCGGATGATATCAGTAATCTGGAGGAAAGGAAGAAAAAGAAAAATGAACGAAAGAATGGACGGATGGATGAGTGAAGAAAAAAAGAATGAAAAAAAAAGAAAGAAAGAATGAATGAATGATTGATTGATCGATCGATTGAATAAATGAATCAATAATTCATTTATTCAATCAATCAATCAATCAATCAATCAAATGAAAACATCACAGTGTGGTTTGTTGAACGACACTTCTAGAGCACATTGCGGTGTGATTTAGCTAAGAGGGTTGAGCGTTCGCTTGAAACCAAGGATCGAATCCCGTTGGTACACACATTCTTTGATTTATTTTTCTCATCGCTGCTTGTGTTCCACGGCTGGTATATGAAAATGTAGCTGGTTTCTTCTAGATTACAAAGGTAATTTGCCAGATAAGGTTTGACATCCAATAACCGATTAATAATTAATCAATGTCCTCCAGTGGTGTCGATAAACAAAACAAAGTTCAGAGCACATTGAATGATTAATCATCGGCTATAGAATGTCAGATGATCATTTTACTTCCATTAGCAGATCTAGAACAATCAGAGAATGGCTTCAGCGAGGGAGTAAACGAACGAACGAACGAACGAATGAATGAATGAATGAATGAATGAATGGATGGATGAATGAATGAATGAATGAATGAATGAATGAATGAATGAATGAATTGGATGAATGAATGAATTAATGGATTAATGGATGAATGAAGGGACGAACTAAGCGGTGAATAAATTATTGCATTGACTTTTGTGAACTTACGAACGTACCCGGGTAAAAACGATCACTGAAAATAGTTTGTCCCTTTGCCTGGGGAGTATGTCGCGTTATGTTTATAGTTTGTACTTGTAGATTCTGTTGACAAGAGGCGGGAGATAGCCCAGTGGCAAAGCACACATCTGATGCGCGATCGATGGGCCCAGTGGACTATTTCTTCTTTTTTTTCTTTTTTTAATATTTATTCACATTATCATTTAGATATACATATCGAAATTTTCATTCAGTATTTACAATTGTTATTATCACGAAGTTATACATGTATGTGTGAATATTAATGATACAGATAGAAAAAAAGATGGTATAATATTTAGCCCAAGTTCTCATAGTTTATAATTTTGGACTAGACATGTAAAATAAAAAAATTTTAAATTGACTATACAAAATGGGGTCTGCGAGATATGTTCTATTATATTGTATCTATTTATACACTCATCCCCACCTAAACCCACCAACCACCCCACCCACCCATATCCCATCAATAAACAAACTTCAAATATACACATATAACTACGCATACGCTCACGGACACGCACACAAGTGATTCATGAAGTGCAGACGTCATAAGACTTCACAAATGAAGTATTATTATTATATAAAACATAATAATTATTTGACTATGACTGGCATGGCTGTCTGTCATAAAATATTATTATACATGTATATAACACCAAAGTAAATAATAATTACAAATTTCATAATTTGTTCAGCAGTAATTGCCTGACTATGTCTTAAATAGATTATGATACATAGCCCATTTAGTTTGAAATGTGTTGTGTAAACTTTTACTATGATAAATACTTCTTTCTGTTAGATATCTAGATTTCAGAATATTTTATGTTTAAAATGTTTCATACTTGGTAAGATATCTGTTACTTTTATAGATAAAGAATTTAGCAAGTAATAGAAACAGATCACACATTTCGTCAGATGTTGTAATATTATTTTCTCCTAGTAGAATTAGTTTGTCACCAAGAGATAGATATTGAATATGTCTGGGCTATTTCTAGTAAATGCATCAAAAATTTGTTTTGTTTAACGACACCACTAGAGCACATTGGTATATTAATCGTCGACTATTGGATGTCAAACATATGGTCATTTTCACACAGTCATAGAGGAAACCCACTACATTTTTCATTAGTAGCAAAGGATCTTTTATTTGCACCATCCTACAGACATGATGGCACATACCACGGCCTTTAATATACCAGTCGTGGTGCACTGGCTGACACACGTGATAGTCAATGGGCCCACCGACAAGGGTCGATACCACACCGACCTCGCGCCAAGCGAGCGCTATACCACTGGTCTACGTCCCGAACAACAACGTACTTCCCCACTGCCGTTTCGTACGGCTTAATCAACGAAGTAATTGAACGGACGAGTGAACAGTGAATGCATGAACAATGAATGAACGAATAAACGAAAGTATGGACGGACGGACGGACGGACGGACGGACGAATGTACGGTCAGTTGAACGACTCCCCGATACATAGGCAAGTCTACTGTTGGGTGTAAGAGAAATGGGTAGGACTTTAAAGAGTTAGGGTTAGGGTTAGGGTTAGTGAAGGAAAGTCCTTCCGAGAAATGTATAGACCAACCTCGGTGGTGTCGTCGATAAGACATCGGACTTGAGGCTGGTAGATACTGGGTTCGCAGCCCTGAACCGGCTCCCACTCAGAGCGAGTTTTAACGACTCATTGGGTAGTTGTAAGACGACTACACCGACTTCTCTCTCACTAACCACTAACAACTAACCACTACCACTCTTTCCAGGACAGCCAGCCCAGATAGATGTGGTGTGTGTCTTGAGTGTGTGTGAGTGTGTGTGTGTGTGTGTGCCCAGGGCATTGTGCTTGGAACTTAATTGGATTTCAACATGAAAATAGGTTTAAATGAATGCATAGATCTATAATGTACATACGGAACTCGATACAAACATCATTCATATGCAGATAAGCTGTATCGTAAAAGGCACACTACAGTATAATACAAATATGACTTACATTTGGTGATGGGCCATGTTGGTAAAAAAAAAATATAGCCAACCTCTAAATATCGTATGCTGCACGTGCTATACGTAGTTCACGCATAACTGTGACGTGCCTTCCATTTATGTACGTTGGTCTCTATTTTGCACCTACAGGACCGTAGCTACGATTTTTTGTTTGGGGGTGCATCTGAGTAGTTAATAGTCTAAATCTCCTTAACGGTTAATAAGAGAATTTTCTTTAAGTTTCTATAAAAAAAATCAAAAAAAATCATGTTGTTAATTAATATCTTGATATATATCATTTCATTTGTTGAGGTGTACAGCATACCTTCCAAATGAAGTGGGTGCATCCAGCTAGGTCAGTAGGGCGCTTGCTTGAGATGGTTTGGTCGCAAGATCGAACCTCGTCGGTGGGCCTATTCTGCGATTGTGAATCTATCGGTCCCAACCAGTGCCCCACGACACGTATATCAAAGGTCGTGGCATGTGCTATCCTGTCTGTGGGATGGTCGTATAATGTATTACCGCAACCCTGGCAATTAACCACGGCATTCGGCATGACTTTTTACACGGTATTTATTTTGTAATATCCGATCTGTGGGATTCTGCATATAAAATATCACTTGCTGCTAATGGGGACGAATTCCCCATTGCTTGGCGGAACTCATTATCTGTTTGGTCGTTAACCATATGTCCGACACCATTTAACGGTAATGTGTTGAGTGCGTCTTTGAGTAAAACTATTTATCGTTCAAGCCAGAGATCCACAACTGGTGTAACAAAGGCAGTGGTATGTACTATCCTGTCTGTGGGATGGTGCATGTAAATGATCCCTTGCTGGTAATCGAAAAGAGTACGGTAGCCCATGAAGTGGCGACAGCGAGTTTCCTCTTTCAATATCTGTGTGGTCCTTAACCATATTATGTCCGACGCCATATAACCGTAAATAAAATGTGTTATGTGCGTCGTTAAGTAAAACATTTCCTTCCTTTGAGTAAACAAATTTCATCCTTTGAGTAAAACATTTCCATCCTTTGAGTAAAACATTTCCTTCCTTTGAGTAAAACATTCCTTCGTTCCTTCCTGTTATTTTGCCTTGGAACTTTCAATTATCTATGTCATTTTTATATATTTATTTTTTAGTTTTATCGTACTGACAGCTGAAAGGGCAATACAGTGCAAAGTGTTCACTGTTGGAGCCTTTTATGATCACTGACATCAAATATTACTTAATACCTTTTAGTATTTAGATTATCCATTTCCAAGTGTTTCTTATCATCCACGCATTTTTAATACCACAAAATGCATTGTAAAATATTGTTTAAAACGCACGTGCGTCTGACAAGTAACTGTCATGGAGTCGAGTTCCTGTCTATTTTTAAAGATATTTCCCTGTCTCAACGCCACATACTCTTGTTGGACTCTGTTGTAACTGTATCCAAATGTTTTACAGGTTTGTAGATTAACTAAACTTCGTGTTCTTTTTCAAACTAGGGTCTGCGATGTAATGTTCCCTCTTGTAAATTAACCACACAATTGTGTTCCTCTTTATGACTGTGTCAAAATGATCATTTGTTTGACAGCTCCATGCCAATGATTAATAAATCAATGTGCTTTAGTGGTGTCGTTAAACAAAACAAATTTGTTTTAGTTGATACCAGTTACAGAACATTCTTAATGTTACAGTAATATATACAGGGTAACGTGCAAGTTCTCCATATAATATATCAAATGGTGTAGATTTTCTCACAGGTAATACCAATTTTATAAACTGGTTACATATTTAACGACACATTTTCAAAACCCCCTAATTTTGCGGCTCATATTTTACCGTGGCATTTTCTTAATTTCCAGGGTCGATTACCAAGTGAAGGTGCGGTACGGAATCTATCTCACCATCTCAAAGCGAAGGACGGTCATTACATAGTGTGTACTGACTGCCCTATTTCCTCTCTATTGTTTCGCCATCTGCTAGTTTCGATTGGCAAATAGAGGCTCTTGGGTCCCATTCGACAGCTTGTATTAACGCATTTTGTTTCATTTAAGGATGGTTTCCATAAAATATTTAACACGTCGGCAGTCGACGCAGACTGACGAAAACCAGACTAATAGTAGATGGTTTTTCTGACACGAGTCTTAAAAAACTCAATCCTTAGAGCGAGCTATAGCGGGACGAGCTTTAGCGGAACGAGCTGTAGCGGAACGAGCTTTAGCGGAACGAGCTTTAGCGGAACGAGCTGTAGCGAGCTCCATTAATTGATTTTCTTCAGACGAGTATCAGGAAACTTATTTACAAATGGACGAGTGCCAGAAATATGTTCTAGTTGAATAATTCTTATAATTTTGGTATAATTAATATACAATTCACTGCATTATATGTTGTTGTTTTTTACCATGACGTCACTGCTCTCAACTGATCTGCGTCGGTCGCTTGTGTAAAACGCTTGTATTGATTTAAATATTTTGTAGATAATTCGGTTTGCACAGTTCTTTAATTTATAAATTCCAAACCAGTACAAATGTTTTTGTTCCTTATGTATTTATTTATTTATTATTTATTTTTTTAAGAATGCTTTTTATTTTATATTAAAACAAATCAATTGGGATATATTGAGACTGAGCTATGAGAGAGAGAGAGAGAGAGAGAGAGAGAGAGAGAGAGAGAGAGAGAGAGAGAGAGAGAGAGAGAGAGAGAATAGAGAGTTAGGGACAGACAGAGTGAGAGACAGAGAGAGTGTGTTAGATGGAGATAGGAGAGAGAGAGAGAGAGAGAGAGAGAGAGAGAGAGAGAGAGAGAGAGAGAGAGAGGGGGGCAGGCAGCCAGGCAGACACACCGATGGACAGAAAGATAACTAGTGCCCATAGCGAAATAGTTTTCATATTGATAAGAGGTCATTTAACACAACACACTTTTTGCTATTTCAACTCTTTCTACCTCCTTGCCTTACCTCATGTTTGCTCCCCTGCTACCAATGTATTGCCTATGGTCTCTAAGTGTCTTTATATATAACAGCTGCGATGATCTACGTATTTGTTCACGATGATAACAAAATGACATATTCATCACCTTGCTGATTGAAATGATTCTATCGTTTTCCAATCGATTGCAGCTACAATCTTTTGTCGAATCTAAACCACAAAATACGACAAACAGGTGTTTGTGCGTAGATCAGCAGAGTTCATATTAGATGGGTCAGGAACAGACAAAAGTGGCATGCACTGACCAAGGAAATTGCCTTCTGAAATGTATCCATGTATTGTCATACATAAATGTTATTCTCGTGTAAATAAGTTGTTATTAACAGATTGTTGTATTGTTGTTGTAGACGTATTGAACGTGTCCGGATATCAAGGCTGATTGAAAATAAATTGGTGTGGACTTAATGAAGGTATCAGAGAAAAAAAAAACTCGGATATCAAGGCTGATTGAAAATAAATTGGTGTGGACTTAATGAAGGTATCAGAGAAAAAGAAAAAAAACGACTGATTTAATAATATATTGTATCATTATTTTGTGCCTGAAGAGTATGCTATGTCACGTTCGTAGTTTGTACTTTAGAATATGTCTAAGAGAGCGAAGGGTCAGGGCATCGACCGCTCGCAGTGATGATGTTTTCTTTTTTCCCATCCCAACAAGTTCATCACGAAGACAAAGAGAAAAAAAAATTATTATGAAAAATTATTTCTTTTCACAAAACAAAGTCTAAAGGATATTTTGACAAACAAATATTTTATACTCTGCTTTATATGCATTTAATACAAATTCCAAGGAATTTACTGTGAAGAGCAATATGACTTGTTCATTAAAAATATATACTCTTCAAAAAAAGAAGAAAAAAGATGAAACTTGACATTGATTTTCAAAGGTTAATTAAAAAAAGAATATATATATATATATATATTTGTTTTACCAATGTCAAGTTGTTGGGTTTTTCTTGGGTTTTTAAGAGTATATTTAACTTAGCTCCGTGGTCTAGTGGATAAGCTGCTAAACAATCAAGCTGACGACTGTGGTTGAACTCCCCGTCAAAGTAGGCTAACACTTTCATGCATCTTTCTCATCTATCACCCTCTGCATTTCATTCGCATTATCTTAATAATAATAATAATAATAATAATAATAACGTTTTAATTTCTCCTGCGATTTCAGTCTATTTCGACCCTGTCTGTTACGTTTCTTCCTATTCTGTCTTCTGAGCTGTCCACACCATCACCTACCTGTCTCAGCTTCCTCCACGAGTGCATTCTCTGTGTACTGGCATCCTCGTCCTCTGCCGCTAATAAAGATGGTCTGACCCACGGCACTAACTAACGAATCTGGTTACAAACCGTATATGCAATACGTCAACCAAATTATGACCAATAAATATCAGTACCACAATACTCGCAAAGTATTAAGTGAAAAAAAGAACCTTTCATTGCCCATTTTGGATATAATCTTATGTTTTTACCAAACACCTATTTTCGCACAAAATTGTGGCGTGGTGTGTGTTATCCTGCCTGTGGGATGGTGATATAAAAGATCCATTCCTGCATTTGGCAAAATATAGCGGGTTTCCTCTGATGAATCAGAATCACCAAATGTTTGAAATGCAATAGTCGATGATTAATTAATAGATGTGCTCTAGTGGTGTCTTTAAATAAAAGCAACTATAACTTTACTTCACGTTGCCCCACTGTTTCTAGTTTACCACACTCTATATGTTACACTGTATTTCTGGCGATCTATATGAGGCTCGTTATAACATCTGAAATATACGTATTTGTTCGTGGCAACAAAATTAATTATTTGTCAGCTGTACACCTCTAGGTAACCGTGGGATCCATTGGACTATTTCTCGTTCAAAACAATGCTCCACAACTGGTGTAACAAAGGACGTGGTATGTACTATCCTGACTGTGGGATGGTGCATATAACTGATCCCTTACTGCTAATCGAAACGCGTAGCCCATTAAATGGAGACAGCGGGTTTCCTTTCTCAGTATATGTGTGGTCCTTAACCATATGTCTGACGCCATATAACCATAAACAAAATGTGTTTAATGCGTCGTTAAATAAAACATTTCCTTCCTTCCTTCCTTCCTCTAGGTAACCATGTTACGTGACACTACCTCTACGAGCATATATATTTCCCATCTATTGCAGCTTTCATCTTTTGTTTATTCGTTCCCTTTCTTTCTTTCTCTCTTTCTTTTATTTCTTTTCTGTTTTTTATTTTCGCTCTTATATCCAATTAAGGTTCAATCGCACTGTCCTGGGCACACATCTCAGCTATCTGGGCTGTCTGTCTTGAACAGTGGGTTAGTTGTTAGCTGGTTATGGTTAGTGAGAGAGAAGAGGGTGTAGTGGTCTTACACCTACCTACCCACTGAGTCGTTAAAACTCGGTCTGGGTGGGAGCCGGTACCGGGTTGCGAAACCTGCGAAACCTGCGAAACCACGACACCACAGAGGCCGGTTGTTGGTTCGTAATCAGGCATAAATGTAAATGCATTTCTGTGTAGTTTATTCGAGTCCCAGTCAGCCAAGTAAATAAATTGACGAAATAATCATGCAGTGAAAAACGAAATGATGGTATTTTATGGTGTTTTTATGGTCTCATAGACAGACATTATCTACCTGTAAGTAATAAATTATTGCACTGACTTTTGTGAACTTAGAACGTATCCGAGTGAAAAGGATCACTGAAAATAGTTTGTGCCTTTGCCCGGGGTGTATGTCGCATTATGTTTATAGTTTGTACTTGTAGATTCTGTTGACAAGAGACGGGAGGTAGCCTAGTGGCAAAGCACACATCTGATGCGCGATCAGTCCAGGATCGATTCCCATCGATGGGCCCAGTGGGCTGTTTCTTGTTCTAGTAAGTGGGAAATATATCCCACGATCCATTGCGGCTTGTCAGCAGAATCTGAACTACACACAAGACATGTCGTATGTCCCCAGGCAAAGATACAATCTCTTTTCAATAATCATCTTTACCCGGATACGTTCGTGAGTTCACAAACGTCAAACTATTGTCTGTCAAACAATGGTAAATGATAAACGAATTCATTCACAGGTAACTAATGTTTGTATTATTGACTATAAAGTACACCATAAAACGCCATCATTTTGACTCTTTTGTGAATGTCTTACTTGTCTAACCAAGACGCGGTGGACTACGCAGAAACGTCTTTGCCGTCATATCTTGGTTTAGAAACAACAAAAGAAGAAAGCAGGGCCGTACCCTGATCAAAATCTTAGGACGGGGGGGGGGGGGGGGGAATACTAGTTATAAACAAATGAAACACTATACAAATTAAACCCTGAGATGTGTATGCTATTACAAAAGTGAGATTCCGGGGGGAAACTGCTCCCCCCCCCCTCCGCCCGAGGGTACGGCCCTGGAAAGATGTAATACATGGGGGGGGGGGGGGGGGGAGGTTTATATGCTAGTGGATTTAACTAATACAGTTACCTAGATTTTTATAGCTGACGTAGGTTCAACTAACAAAGTTACCTAGATTTGTACAGCTGATATGTATATATAATTTTTCCTTGAGCAAGTGCGTAGTATATTTCGTATGTTAGAAAGAGACTGATCAATATCACTGGCGATAGACGTGGTGATCCGGACGAGGTTTTGCAACATGAGGTAAGACAAACGTGGAGAATGAATTGAAATTGCAAAACTTGTTGGGCCTTTTTGTAATGTGAGAACGAAAATTATCATTCATTAAAGGGGCATTCCTGAGTTTGCTGCACTTTTTAAGATGTTATCGACTAAAAGAGGTTTTTTAACGATTGTAATTACATATCAAATATATTAGTGGCTGTATATTAAACGTGTTTCTGATCGTTCTAATATTTATACTAGGTAAAATTTCAATTTAGTTCCTAAAATAAGTTTTTTTCGTACGTACGAAATTATTTGAAGAAAAACTCGAGTTTGGGCTTCTTACAAATATTAAGACGACCAAAAACACATTGAATATACAGACACTGATATTCTAAACAAGAAAATATATTTAATATGTAAGTTTAATCGTAGAAATATTTTATTTTTCGGAAACATCTTACAGTGTAGCAAACTCGGGAATGTCCCTTTAAAGGCCTTTGTAGGAGATATTTCTGGCACTATAATTTGCGATATCTTCTGCGATATTCTCCTAGGAGATATGGCTTCTTATAATCTTGATAGGTCAAATTTTAATCACAATATATTATTTTGTTATGTCACTGTGTATACTTCAACACTAAACCTAACATTAGTAACGTCACGCCACTGTCGTTATGCTAGTTAACGAGTCTACCGCTGCCAAATATAGTGACATTCGACCCACATTACTGACATTGTGTATAATTGTCGCAGATGAAAATAATGATGATGAATGATGAAACGAATACCTCCTCGTGTCTTGTGATATCATAATTTATCAGCACTCGGATTTCAGACTTTTATCAACTCTGCTTTTCATTTCAAGTTATTTTCATGCTTATATCCAATTAAGGTTCAAGCACGTTGTCCTGGACACACACCTCAGCTATCTGGGCTGTCTGTCCAGGACAGTGGGTTAGTTGTTAGATGGTTAGTGGTTAGTGAGAGAGAAGAAAGTGTAGTGGCCTTAAAACCTACCCATTGAGCCCTTAAGAACTCGCTCTGGGTTGGTGCCGGTACCGGGCTGCGAACCCTGTAGTTACCAGCCTGTGGTCCGATGGCTTAATCACTGTGCCACTGAGGCCGGTTGAACTCTGCTGATAAATGATGATATCACAAGCCACTCGGGGAGTATCCTCTCTATATATATTATCTGCTAAACACCACAGAAAATACCCGACACGATGTCCAGTTGTTATTTTCATCGCATGTGTAATAAAGTAATAACGACTCCAAACCTTGAGTGAGTGCTCCGCAAGGCTCAATGGGTCGGTGTAAACCACTTGCACCGACCAGTGATCCATAACTGGTTCAACAACCAAGAATCGTATCAAGAAATATTATAGAATCCATCCATCTATGTTTAAATTGATAGAATTACTATCAACTAACAATGTAAATGATTTATGTAAATTAGGGAAATATCTGTTCAAAATGTTTAAAAGACGAGAATCGATAGTCTATATACAGAGTTCTATACAAAAACTTTTATATTATCCGTGTTCTTTTCATGCCAACACCTTCCATTGTTTCATTGTTGTATATGCATAACTGTAAATGTTCAAGGTTAATAAATGAATTGAAAAAAACAAAGGCCATGGTTTGTGCTATCTTGCCTGTGGGAAGCGCAAACAAAAGATCCCTTGCTGCTAATCGGAAAGAGTAGTCCATGTAGTGGCGACAGTGGGTTTCCTCTCAAACTATGTGTGATCCTTAACCATATGTCTGACGCCATATCACCGTAAACAAAATGTGTTGAGTGCGTCGTTAAATAAAACATCCCTTTCCTTTCCTTTGGCACGCACTAGCAGCAATTTCTATACACGCTGTAGCACAACGATTTTCATGTCATTATTCAACAATAATGCAACTGATAAATCGCTCCCAGCAAACAAGTTGCAAAAAGGATCGCCCCAGGCCACACCCACACCCAGACAAAATCGCGACATTGAACACACGCATCTGCCGAATAAGATATAGAGCGCATCTGGCGTTGTGCTTATACAACTTTTAGAGTCTGAGACACTGACGTCATGACAACTCCATACAAATTGTATGAGTGTGACGTCATTAGAGATTGAGTCTGAACTCTAAAAGTTTTATAAGCACGGGCTCTGGTTTTCTAGGACAGCACCCACGACTTTTAAATGTCAGCCGAGATCCTGATGGCGCCACCACTGTTCCACATCGGTTGTTTGTAGCAGGCTGTAGTAGTCTAGACCGTACCTCTAACCGTAACCCTAACATTAACCCTCACTCTCATCCTAACCCTTGTATATTATGTTTCGGTTATCTATAGTCTGCCAAACTTTACAAAATTACAAATGTGGCTGGTGCGTTTTCAAAGACTTTCAGTAGATTTCGTTAAAAAAAAAAAAATAAAAAAAAATAAAAAACAACAAAAAAACAACAACAACCTTCAAATATATTTTCAAAATGTAAATGCATTTTCGCGAGTGCTTTACCACTGAGCTACGACCCGTCCTCCATTCCCCCCCCCCCCCCCCCCCCCCCCCCAACCACCCCCCCCCCCCCCCCCCCACCACCCAACCACCTAAAGGAATCAGCTGCATATAAATGAATATGTTTGGAAATATGCAGGAGACTGTGTTCGGCATGAACAATTTGTTGTCTATGAACGGTTTCTCTCTTTCGAAGATGAAATGACTGCCTCATATACCACTCATCACAATTTGTCAGTTTTAAAACATAAATTTTATTTGTTAATTACCAAAATTTTCTTTGAATTTGTATTAAATGATGAACCTATACATGTGTATACAGCATATAGAACATAATTAAAAATATTTTTGTCAAAATATCCTTTAGACTTTGTTTTATGAAACGATACGAATTTTCGTGATGGGTTTATATTTGTCTTCGTGACGATATGGAATAGGAAAACATAAAACATTACCGACGAGAGCGGTCGGTGCCCAGACCCTTCGCACTCTTGAACATAATATAAAGTACAAACGTGAACGTGACATAGCATACTCCCCAGGCAAACAATAAAGCTACAATATATCTTTCCAATCAGTTTTTGATTGTCCATGCTGCAATAGATGTGAAAAGATGGAATCATTTAAATCAGCAAAGTTATCGTAGATGATACAGATGATACATAAATAATTTGGTCATCAACGTCACACTCGTAGATCATCGCAGCTGTTATATACAGACTATTTTAAACCATTAACGACACAGACAATAAATTGATAGCAGAGGAGCAACGATGAGGTAAGGCAATGAGGTAGAATGAATAGAAATTGCAAAAACTGTTTTGTGTTAATTGACCTATTAGCTATACGAAAAGGAAAAATACATACTTTTCGCTAAAAGTACTATATATTTGTATGTCTGTGCGTGTGTTGTGTGTGTGTATGTATCTGTGTGCGTGTCTATGGATCTATCTAAATCTATCTAAATCTATCTAACTCGATGCAAACATCATATATGTGCAAATTTACGTCGTTAGTAAAATACACACTATTGAGCATGACTATGACTTACATTTGTTGGGGAGCGGGATGTAGATTAAGCGGTAGGGTGTCCGCTTGTGAAGCGGTCGGTCATCGGATCGATCCTTGCCAGTAGACCCATTTGCAGTTTGGGCTATTTTCCGTTCCAATCAGTGGTCCACCACTGGTTACACAAATGCCGTGGTATGTGCTGTCCTGCATGTGGAAAAGTGCATATAAAAGACCCCTTGCTGCTTATCGGAAAGAGTAGCATATGTGGCGGCAGCGGGTTTCCTCTAAAGAAATATGTCAGAATGACCATATGTTTGACGTCCAATAGCCGAGACCGGCCTCGGTGGCGTCGTGTTTAGGCCATCGGTCAACAGGCTGGTAGTTACTGGGTTCGGATCCCAGTCGAGGCATGGGATTTTTAATCCAGATACCGACTCCAAACCCTGAGTGAGTGCTCCGAAAGACTCAATGGGTAGGTGTAAACCACTTGCACCGACCAGGATCCATAACTGGTTCAACAAAGGCCATGGTTTGTGCTATCCTGCCTGTGGGAAGCGCAAATAAAAGATCCCTTGCTGCTAATCGGAAAGAGTAGCCCATGTAGTGGCGACAGCGGGTTTCCTCTCAAAATCTGTGTGGTCCTTAACCATATGTCTGACGCCATATAACCGTGTCAAAATGACCATATGTTTGACATCCAATAGTCGACGATTAATAGACCAATGTGCTCTAGTGGAGTCGTTAAACAAAACACATTTTTGATACATTTACTAGAAATAGCCCACTGATAAATGTCCTCATATTCAATATCTATCTCTTGATGACAAACTAATTCTACTAGGAGAAAATATTACAACATCTGACGAAATTTGTGATCTGTTTCTATTACTTGCTAAATTCTTTATCTATAAATGTAAAGTAACAGATAGCTTACCAAGTATCAAACATTTTAAACATATTCTGAAATCTAGATATCTAACAGAAAGAAGTATTTATCATAGTAAAAGTTTACACAACAAATTTCAAACTAAATGGGCTATGTATCATAATCTATTTAAGACATAGTCAGGCAATTACTGCTGAACAAATTATGAAATTATGTAATTTGTAGCCCATGAAGTTGCGACAGCGGGTTTCCTCTCAAAATCTGTGTGGTCCTTAGCCATATGTCTGGCGCCATATAACCGTAAATAATATGTGTTGAGTGCGTCGTTAAATAAAACATTTCTTTCTTTTCTTTCCAATAGCCGATGATAAGATAAAATTCAATGTGCTCTAGAGGCGTCGTTAAATAAAACAAACTTTAAATTTTTTACATTTGTTGATGAGTCATGTTGGTCCAAAAATCAAAATAGGCCAACATCTGAATACCATATGCTGCATGGCATTGTGCTATGCGGGGTACACGCGTGGTTGCGACGTTGGCTCTCTTTATATCGCTGTGTACGTCAGTCCATATTTCGCAGCCGGCGACACAAACAGTCCCACAAGTGCCCACTGTTTTAATCTAAACATCTATGGTAAAATCTTAACCTTTTTGGTCAAGGTGTATGACATACCTTTGTTTGACACCTATTGTGTATTTTTGTGTTGAGGTGCCGTTACACATTCATGCATTCATTCATTCATTCATTAATGCATGCATTCATTCATTCATTCATTTCACATACTGGTCAGTCCGTAGAGCGCTTTCCTGAGATATACTGGTCGCAGGATCGAGCCTCTTCGGTGGACCCATTCTCCGAGTGAAAATTGTCCCGTTCCAATCATTCATTCATTCATTTTAACCATCCATCCATCCATCCATTCATCCATCCATCCATTCATCCATTCATTCATTCATTCATTCATTTAATCATCCATCCATTCATCTATCCATTCATCCATCCATTCATTCATTCATTCATTCATTCATTCATTCATCCATCCATTCATCCATTCATTCAACCTTGGGACGGGACGTAGCCCAGTGTTAAAGCGTTTGCTTGATGCGGGGTCGGTTTAGGATCGATCCCCGTCGGTGGACCCACTGGGCTATTTTTCGTTCCAGCCAGTGCTCCAAAACAGGTGTAACAAAGGCCGTGATATGTACTATCCTGTCTGTGGGATAGTGCATATAAAAGATCCCTTGCTGCCAATCGAAAAGAGTAGCCCATGAAGTGGCGACAGCGGGTTTCCTCTCTCAAAACCTGTGTGGTTCTTAACCATGTCTGACGCCATATAACCGTAAATGAAAGGTGTCGAGTGCGTCGTTAAATAAAACATTTCCTTCCTTCCTTTTCATTCATTCAACCATCCATCCTTCCATCCATCCATCCACCCATCCATCCATTCATTCATTCATTCATTCATTCACTCATCCATTCATTCTTTCGACCTTCCGTTCATTTGTTCGTTCCTTCATTCATTCTTTAATTCATAAATTTTTTCTTCCATTCTTTCTTTCTTCATTCGTTCGTTTTGTTCATTCATTCATTCATTCTCCCATCTATGCATTCATCCATCCGTTCATTCGTTCGTTCATTTTTATTTTGCTTTCCTCCTTCCAGATTACTGATATCATCCGCCGTGTTTTGCGTTCTGTTCTGGAGCGTCTCTACTACCCACCTGACGGTAACTAGTCATTGGCCGGGTGGTTATACGGCTAACATATGTATCACAAGCAGCGCCCCCACAGACTGTGGCTGGAGGGCAGAGGTCGAATTTCAACCACCCATAAATCTCGAGGTTAGTCTATATATTTGCATCGGACTAAATCAGTGAGTTCCGGGACATAGAGGTAACCTCTCTCTCTCTCTCTCTCTCTCTCTCTCTCTCTCTCTCTCTCTCTCTCTCTCTCTCTCTCTCTCTCATTTTTTTTTGTCTCTCACCATTTATCTCACTCTATCTCTTTCTCTGTCTTTCTCTCCCGCGCCGGAATGTCTTCCTTCCGCGCATCCTTTTCATTATCTCTCTCCTTTAAGTTATTACCAGAGTGTGCTTCAGTATCGTCAATAAATGCGAGCTTTTGTCAAGCATAATGCATTAGTTTTATTCCTAATATATATGATATTGACGATGCCGAAACACACGGGGATTATAATCTCTTTATCACATAATCTGAAGCTTAATACAACGACGTGTTTTTTGTAAACTGTATAAGCAACTTTAATTCCAGTTAGCCATTACAGATATTCAAATGACGAAACCATATGTTTACATGTGGTATATATATGCATTCATTCATGCACGCATGCACGCACAAACACGCACACACACACAAACACGCGCGCGCACACACACACACACACACAACACACACACTCACACACTCCCTTTACACTTGCAGGCAGTGCAGGAAGGATGAAATAGTCTTGTGTCGTGTTCATATCGGTCATACATACTTGACCCATTCATTTATCTTGAAGAAGGATCCTCCACCTCAGTGTGAGCACTGTCAGTGCACTCTGACGGTGCGTCACATTCTGGTGGAGGGCAATCATCTGACGGAAACTAGACAAGATATATTTAGACGAAGGAATTCCATGCAAGGATTTTGATTCCATCCAGAACTTGTATTGCAGTTTCTTAGTGATGCAGACTTTCATTCTAATTTTTTTTGGTCTCTTGTGGCTATCTGTGCCACACACCTTCCATTCCCCATCAGCTTTTAGCTGTGGGCTTAGTCTGACCACTTCGGGGAGTGTTCAGTAGTTACTTCTGACATTGTTAAGATGCACTTGTAACCACCTACTATGCACCCCTACAACCGGCGGTCGTTAGTTAGTGCCCTTGGTCAGACCAGCTTTATTGGCGGTAGAGGACGAGGATGCCAGGTGGGTGCAGGGAAATAAACAGAGACTGCAACCGTGGAGGAATTTAACACAGGTAAGCGATGGTGTGGACAACTCAGAAGACAGAGTCGGAGGAAACTGACAGAAAGGGTCGAAATAGATCGAAATCGTGGGAGAAATTGGAAAGGTTTTTTTTTATATTAAGATAATGAGAATGATAGGCAGAGGGTGATCGATGAGAAAGATGAATGAATGTGTGAGCCAGCTTTGACGGGATTTGAACCACTGTCGTCAGCTTGATTGTTGATGTTGTTCATCATTTAATGTTTTGCATTTACCATAGTTTGATACCCAATAGCCGATTGTTTTTTTTCGTGCTGGGGTGTCGTTAAACATCTATTCTATTTTTATATTCTATTCTATTCTAAACTGTTTTGAGAAAAGCTAAAGTTTGTGTTGTCTTTGAGTATTTCCCGCTCTTAATTATCTGAGGAAACCCTCTATATGTTTCTTAATGCAGCAATAGTTCTTTTATATGCACATTCCCACAGACAGGAAAACACATTCCACTGTCTTTGACCAGTTGTGGTGCACTGGTTGGAATGAGAGAAAAAAACCATTTAATCGGGGTGGTTCCATCCTGCGACGCAAGCACCTCAAGCGAGCACTCAATCAACTATGATAAATCCTGTCCCTTTGAGAAAAGTGTTTTAAATTAAAACAAATTATGTTGGTCAACCTAATATACTACGATTATTTTAAAAATAATCTTCTTTTGTATTTTCTTTACAGGTGTTTTATGAAACATATAGTGTGATAATTTTTCAGTTTGTTTTACGTTTTTAATTTGTCATTTTGTTCAGTAGTAACCTCGAATTTTTATTTTATTTTATTTGTCTAATTACTAATTTAAGCAGCAGTACTCAATTAGTTTCGTACTTATTTCCAATTAACCGGCCTCGGTGGCGTCATGGTTAGGCCATCGGTCTACAGGCTGGTAGGTACTGGGTTCTGATCGAGGCATGGGATTTTTAATCCTGATACCGACTCCAAACCCTGAGTGAGTGCAAGGCTCAATGGATAGGTGTAAACCACTGGCACCGACCAGTGATCCATAACTGGTTCAACAAAGGACATGGTTTGTGCTATCCTGTCTGTGCGACGCGCAAATAAAAGATCCCTTGCTGCCTGTCATAAAAGAGTAGCCTGTGTGGCGACAGCGGGTTTCCTCTACAAAACAGTGTTAGAATAACCATATGTTTGACGTCCAATAGCCGATGATAAGATAAAAAACAAATCAATGTGCTCTAGTGGCGTCGTTAAATAAAACAAACTTTACTTTATTTCCAGTTATGGTTCAAGCACGCTACTATATACCTTAGCTAGTATCATGAAGGCTACACTGTTTTATTATTATTATTTTTTATTTACCGATTTCATTATTTATTTTATTTTATTTATTTTATTTTTATTTTATTTTTTTATTTTTGAGGGTGTAGCAGCAAGTATATAAGTAGTCACCTGTCTTAAGTGGCTTAATTAATTAATATTAAGATGCACGTTTTGGTTCTCTACTGGTTGATGCCACGTGACCTAATACTGCCTTATGATTGATTGGTTGGTTGCCGACGGTCCACTTGAGTTCAGTTTGATGCTCTGACTTGCAACTAGACAGTCGTAGAGGGTAGCACTAAACCAAATAACTTCTGGCTGGATCAAAGTTCGAGGTGTACCGAACTTGTGATAGGGAAGTCAACACCACAAGTCATATTATTGCTTATAAATGTAAGAGTGTTGGTTGTAAAACATTTTTAGTTTAATCTGGGATAAAAATGTATGCAATTTTATTTCATCTAGTTCCACTGTGTCAAGTAGCCTTGTGCTTGGAACATGTATACGGTACCTGTATATCATACTTATAAACCGTGATAACAGAACGTTGGCCAACATTATGCTCGTAGTTGTTAGTCTGAATATAATGCTAGGCTCATATTGTCAACTGACACGACGAAGTTGGCCAACTCGATAGTTGCGTTGTAATTTCCACCACTGCCAACGTACGATCTTGGGGCAGGGGTTGGAAAATTACCCCTTCACGACGTCTAATATCGTGTAGGAAAAAATCTTACTCTATATAACTAAAAAAAAAACCCAAAACAATCTGACACATAAGCGTACGTGTTGGAACAAAACTTGAAATTCGGGCAAAAATTATACAGATATTCGGGAAAAAAATTTATATAGATATCCGAGCAAAAAGTACACAGATATCCGGGCAAAAATTAAACAGATATTCGGGCAAATATTATACAGATATCCGGGAAACATTATACAAATATTCGGGCAAACTGTGCTAACCTCAGACCTTTTTACGATGTATTTCCATCATTCTACCCTCAAAATTAGTTGTAATCTGTGTGAAAATGCGTAGTGATTCGTCTGTAACCGTATATAGTTGTTTCATAGTAATGCTAAAATACGTAAGTCTCGCGTTTTCGTTTAATTCGGGCAAAGGCCAGCCAGCGCCCCCTATTAAAATGGGAGCCTATGATCTCACTTGTGTCCCAGCATGTCCGATATTGTTCTTACGTGCCTGAATTTGGTGAGGTGTCTTTAAAACCAAAGTTCCTCTGTTTTGTAACCAGATCCAGGACGCTACCATAGCAAGCTCTGAAATTCTAAGTTCATCGGCGCAGTTCTCGCTGATTCACAAGGAACACACCAAGACCCTGAGCGCCGGAACGGACCGCTGCTTCGGAATCGTGGCTCGTGTGAGCGGCGGTCAAGATCTTCAACAGAACGACGTAACCTTCACGGGAAGATTTGTTGAAATATGCAATCCTGGTTAGTTTATAGCATAGCATAGCGTAGCATAGCATAGCATAGCATAGCATAGCGTAGCGTAGCATAGCATAGCGTAGCGTAGCGTAGCATAGCATAGCATAGCATAGCATAGCATAGCATAGCATAGCATAGCATAGCATAGCATAGCATAGAATAGCATATCATAATATTACAGCATAACATGACATAGCACAACATAACACAACATATAGACATGATATGGTAACATAGCATAGCATAGCATAGCATTGCATAGCATGGCATAGCATAGCGTAGCGTAGCATAGCATAGCGTAGCGTAGCATAGCATATCATAGCATAGAATAGCATAGCATAGCATAATATTACAGCATAACATGACATAGCACAACATAACACAACATATAGACATGATATGGTAACATAGCATAGCATAGCATAGCATTACATAGCATGGCATAGCATAGCGTAGCGTAGCGTAGCATAGCATAGCATAGCATAGAATAGCATAGCATAATATTACAGCATAGCATGACATAGCACAACATAACACAACATATAGACATGATATGGTAACATAGCATAACATAGCATAGCATAGCATAGCATTACATAGCATAATATAACAGCATATAGGCATGATATGGCAGCATAACATATCATAGGATAGCATAGCATGGCATGGCATGGCATGACATGGAATATACAGGCATGACATGACATGGAATGGGATATAAAAACGTGGCATTGCATATAATAGCATGGCATAGCACAATATGGTACAGTGTAGCATAACATAGTATAGCGTAGAATGGATAGCATAGTGTACCATATAATAGCATAGCATAGCGCAGCATAGCACAAAATAGCATAGCATAGCATAGCGTAGCATAGCATAACATAGCGTAGAGTAGCATAACATAGTGTAGCGTAGCATAGCATAGCACAGCGTAGCATAACATTACAACATAGCATGGCATAGCACAACATAACAAAGCTTAGCATGGCATGGAATGGAATATAAACGCATGGCATTGCATATAATAGCATGGTACAGTGTAGCATACCACAGAAAAGTATAGCATAGCGTAACATAACATAGCGTAGCATAGCATAGCATAGCATAGCATAGCATAGCATAGCATAGCATAGCGTAGAGTAGCGTAGCGTAGCATAGCATAGCATAGCATAACATAGCGTGGCATGTCATGGCATGGAATGGAATATAAAAGCATGGCATTGCATATAATAGCATGGTGTCACGGTGATCTAGTCCCACAGTATATATAATACCTTAGGTGGCTCGTACCTCTAGGGGTCATGGACTATAGTCGATCACGTGACAAAATTAACCATCACACTTGTATACTTTTATCTCCCAGCCGTAATGTTGGCTGCTATACTATTTATGGTCCTATGAAAAATAACTCCAACAACAGTGATTTTGGGAAACAATTATTATTACACCATACAAATCCTTCCTATTGATATATACCTATATATAGTATGACAGCAATATTTTTATTTCACGGTACAGTCTGTCTTAATCCTGCAGGGTTAATTACCCGTTGCCCGGAATCCCCAGCCCTCTCTAGGCTACCTACAGATTACACTAGTACTATACCTATAATGAACGCCAAATTATCGGCATTCCATAACTGACGTGTGACGTAATTAACCTGTTAAATTAACAGTAAACAAATCTAACCATGGATATAAGGGTTATTCTTATATTAGCCTCCCACTTGTTAATTACAATACCTAGTCGAGCTCTTTATCGGATTAACTTCTGATTCTTACTTTATCCGGCCTATCTATCAGTTAGATTAATCCACAGGTTAGGGTTACCGACATCACATACGAGGTCTACTAAACAGACAATATATCACCCAAATAAAACATCAACGACCTGACAGATCAGAAACATAGTTACCCGGTCCAGCGGTGAGGTTTGGTCTCTCAAGAATATCTCTCTTGAGGACCGGCATCCAAGAAATACCAAGACGTAGCCCGTACCCTATCGTGGGAACAGTGAGTGTCGGGCTCCTCCCTTAAAAGTCCCGCCAAACCTTTTTATACCCCTAACGCGGACTCCGCTGCACCGCTGGGGGCTAGACCGGCTATCAGCCTGTAACTGAGTTAATTAGTGTTTGTTCGCTAATTGGATTATCGTCTCTTAAGACAACAACCCAATCTCAAACTACAGGGCAACATGATCCTAAAGGTATCTGATACGGCGCATCCACTGGTCATAACAGATTTTACTAAAAACATTCCCCGTACTTAGTAGAGGTTAAAAACATGTAAAATGTAGGTAAATTCTTATCACAAACTCACCCGAAGGTGCAGTATTTGTACTCTCACTAAGTATAGGTACAATAATATGTGTAGTTACAATATAAAGAAAAATATATGGAATCTGCCCGAACATGTACATATTAAATACATATATAAATATTGTTCCTACACAACGGTAGGTAGGCCGATATAAAAACTTATACATGAACACAAACACAGAGGATTGGAATATTTGGCCTCTCTCTGGAAGTCCTTTGTCTCACAGTCTGTAGACGAGGCCCATATAGGGTTTTCCGAACATTCGGAACTCTATACCTCACTTGAAGGAGGGGCCTGAATCGGGTTTACGAAACAACGTGGTTTCGTCACACATGGCATAGCACAATATGGTGTAGCATACAATAGTATAGCGTAGAATGGATAGCATAGCATAGCACAGCATAGCGTGTATTATGTTTCGTTATATGTTTGTTTGTGTGTATGTGTGTGCGTGTTTGTGTGCGTGTGTACGTGTGTTTGTCTGTGTTTGTGTGCCGCTGTGTGTAACTGAATGCACGCGTTTCTGTTTGCGCATATTTGGGGTATTTACGTCTCTAGCCAGTGCACCACGACTAGTATATCAAAGGTCGTGGTATGTGTTATCATGTCTGTGAGATGGTCCATATAAATGATCCCATGCTACTAGTGGAGAAAAAGTGGCGGATCTCCTCCCTTAATAAAAATTATATCAAACTTACCAAATGTTTGACATCCAGTAACCGATGATTAACACAGTAACACAGTGACACTGTTTTTGCGGTTCTAGCTTTAGCCTGATGCTACTATACAAGGTCAGTGACACTGTTTTTGCGGTTCTCGCCAGCCGTTACTATATAAACCAGTAACACTGTTTGCGGTTCTAATTTTAGCCAGCCGCTATTATATAAACCAGCTACACTGTGTTTGCGGCAGCCGCTACTATATAAACCAGTAACACTGTGTTTGCGGTGCTCGCTTTAGCCAGTCGCTACTATATAAACCAGTAACACTGTGTTTGCGGTTCTAACTTTAGCCAGCCGCTACTGTATAAACCAGTAACACTGTGTTTGCGGTTCTAACTTTAGCCAGCCCCTACTGTATAAACCAGTAACACTGTGTTTGCGGTTCTAACTTTAGCCAGCCCCTACTGTATAAACCAGTAACACTGTGTTTGCGGTTCTAACTGTAGCCAGCCGCTACTGTATAAACCAGTAACACTGTGTTTGCGGTTCTAACTTTAGCCAGCCCCTACTGTATAAACCAGTAACACTGTGTTTGCGGTTCTAACTTTAGCCAGCCCCTACTGTATAAACCAGTAACACTGTGTTTGCGGTTCTAACTGTAGCCAGCCGCTACTGTATAAACCAGTAACACTGTGTTTGCGGTTCTAACTGTAGCCAGCCGCTACTATATAAACCAGTAACACTGTACTTATGGTTCTAACTTTAGCCAGCTCCTACTGTATAAGCCATTAATACTGTTTGTGGTTCTAACTTTAGCCAGCCGCTACTATATAAACCAGTAGCACTGTGTTTGCGGTTCTCGCTTTAGCTAGTCGCTACTATATAAACCAGTAGCACTGTGTTTGCGGTTCTCGCTTTAGCTAGTCGCTACTCTCGTTTTAGCCAGTCGCTACTATATAAACCAGTAACTCTGTCTTTACAGGACATTCTTCTTACTTTATCCCTGAATCCTGGCACGGCGGCTTCATTGGAAAACTCTGCATGACGACTACAACGGCTGTGTGTGGATGGCAAGTGACCATGACCTTTAGTCCGGCGATCACCAAAATAAAGGTTAGTACTGGTAGCACTGGTAACACAGGCATCGGTTAAGCCATTGGACATAAGGCGGGTTGGTACTGGGTTCGCATCCCGGTACTGCCTCCCATCTATAGCAAAGTTAAGGACTCAATGGGTAAGGGAAATGGAAAAAAATATTAAAGTTTGTTTTGTTTAACGACACCACTAGATCACATTGGTTTATTAATCATCGGCTATTGGATGTCAAACATTTGGTAACTTTGACATATACAAGTAGTTTTAGAGAGGAAACCCCCTACATTTGTTTCATTAGTAGCAAGGGATCTTTCATATGTACCATCTCACAGACAGTGTAGCACGTACCACTGACTTTGATATACCAGTGGTGTTGCATTGGCTAAAACGCAAAATAGCCTAAATGAACACACCGATGGAGGTCGATCCCAAACTTTTCGCGCAGCAAGTGAGCGCAAATAAGGCTGGTAGGTACTGGGTTCGCAGCCTGGTACTGTCTCAGATTCTGTAGGTAGGTTTAAAGGCGACGCTACACGACACGAACGCACGAGAATCCCGACGATAATAACCTTTTCATAATCCCTATTTTAGCCGACGCCTTATAACTCTAAATAAAATGTGTTGAGTGCGTCGTTAAATAAAACATTTCCTTCCTTCCTTCCCTATTCCAGAGCTTATGGGATGGAAACATTCAACAGCCGGCTTCTGGTAACACCGTCGTCGTGGATGATGCTGGATACAACAGAGACATCGAAGCGGGCGGCCAGGTGTGTTTCGGCTTTGACACGGCCATTAATGGCGTCCATGTTTCCAAGGCAACCATGTCAATAACTGGAGTGTTTTCCAGGGCCGGCATCTGTGATCCAAATGCAGGTAGTTTTGGATTCAGTTTTTCCTTGAGCTTCCAGACAAGTTATTGATACACCCTCCAGCACTTCTTCATGACCCGCCCCCATTATACTTTTGTTTGTTCTTGAGTCTACGAGTGAGCCAGGAAAAAACCCAAATGATGAGGTACCTATTTTGTCTACGACATTCATTTACAGATTTGAAGAAAAAAATCTTAATAAATGCATGTGCAAGCATTTCCTTAAAGCGACTGGCCCTAGTTTGTAAACACTATACAAACTATTGTTCACTATTAGATCTGGTTTCGATCATTGACATAAGGGGTTACTTAGGTTTTATTGTTTAGATTCTCCATTTCGATACATCCAAAGTGTTTCTGGTCATCATGGTGGTTATAATACCACAAACTGTGTTTTTCGTATTTTTAAAACCGCACGTACATTTGAGAAGTAACGCCTATGGTGACGAGCTCCAATCTACATTTTAAGGGTACATTCCCATTTCAACTTCTTAGAATCTTATTTTACTCTGATGTAACTTTATCCAAATACGTTACAGGTTTCTAGATTAACAAAACGTTGTGTCCATTTTCAGGGGTTGAAAGCACTATGCCCTGGCCTGTGTGTGGTTGTAACTTTAGCCAGTCGCTACTATATAAACCAGTAACACTGTGTTTGCGGTTCTAACTTTAGCCAGCCGCTACTATATAAACCAGTGACATTGTGTTTGCGGTTCTAACTTTAGCCAGCCGCTACTATATAAACCAGTGACATTGTGTTTGCGGTTCTAACTTTAGCCAGCCGCTACTATATAAACCAGTAACACTGTGTTTGCGGTTCTAACTTTAGCAACCGCCACTATATAAACCAGTAACACTGTGTTTGCGGTTCTAACTTTAGCAACCGCCACTATATAAACCAGTAACACTGTGTTTGCGGTTCTAACTTTAGCAACCGCCACTATATAAACCAGTAACACTGTGTTTGCGGTTCTAACTTTAGCAACCGCCACTATATAAACCAGTAACACTGTGTTTGCGGTTCTAACTTTAGCAACCGCCACTATATAAACCAGTAACACTGTGTTTGCGGTTCTAACTTTAGCCAACCGCCACTATATAAACCAGTAACACTGTGTTTGCGGTTCTAACTTTAGCCAACCGCCACTATATAAACCACTAACACTGTGTTTACGGTTCTCGCTTTAGCAGCCACTACTATATAAAGCAGTAGCACTGTGTTTACAGGGCATTCTTCTTACTCCATCCCGGAATCCTGGCACGGCGGCTTCATTGGAAAACTCTGTATGACGACCACAACGGCTGTGTGTGGATGGCAAGTGACCATGACCTTTAGTCCGGCGATCACCAGAATAAAGGTTAGTACTGGTAGCACTGATAACACAGGCCTCGATTAAGCCATGAACATAAGGCGGGTTGGTACTGGGTTCGCATCCCCGTACTGCCTCCCATCTAGAGCGATTTTAACGACTCGACGAGTAAAGGCAACATGACACGATACGATTGCGTCGTACGAGAATAGCCACGAGAAAAATATTTTCCTAATACCTATTTTAATAGCATTAACGACTCAAGAAGTAGGTGTAAAGGCTACGAGACACGATACGATTGCATCGTACGAGAATAGTCACACGAATAACTGACTGCATTGCATTAGGTGTTGTTTTATTAATCGGCTATTTTTGTGGCTATTCTCGACAATTTTACATAATCCCTATTACAGAGCTTGTGGGATGGAAACGTTCATCAGCCGGCGTCTGGTTACACCGTCGTTGTGGACGATGCTGGGTACAACAGAGACATCGAGGCAGGCGGCAAGGTGTGTTTTGGCTTTGACACGGCCATTAATGGCGTCCATGTTTCCAAGTCATCCATGTCAATAACTGGGGTGTTTTCCAAGATCGGCATCTGCGATCCGAATGCAGGTAGGTTTGGATTCAGTTTTTCCTTGAGCCCCCAGACATGTTTTTGGATACACCCTCCAACACTCCTTCATCCCCCGTCCCCAATATATTTTTGCTTGTTCTTGAGTCAACGAGTGAGCCAGTAAAAAAAACCAAATGATGATGTACCTCTTGAAGTCTTTGCGCAATTTCTCCTGAAGTATTTTGTCTACGACATTCGTCTACAGATTTGAAAAAAAGGAAAATAAATGCATGTGCTAGCATTTCCTTAAAGCGACTGGCCCTAGAGTGTAAACACTATACGAAATATTGTTCACTATTACATCTGGTTTTGATCATTGAAATAAGGCGTTACTTAGGTTTTATTGTTTAGATTCTCCATTTCCATACATCCATAGTGTTTCTGGTCATCATGGTGGTTATAATACCACGAAATCTGTTTTCCGTATTTAACCGCACCCCCCCCCCCCCCACCCACCCCAAAACACGTACCTCTGAGAAGTAACGCTTATGGATATGAGCTCCAGACTACTTGTTAAGAGTACATTATCATTTCAACTTCTCAGACTCTTGTTTTACTCTGATGTAACTTTATCCAAATACGTTACAGGTTTCTAGATTAACAAAACGTAGTGTCCATTTCCAGGGGTTAAAAGCTACTCTATAAACAAACCGGCCTCGGTGGCGTCGTGGTTAGGCAATCGGTCTACAGGCTGGTAGGTACTGGGTTCGGATCCCAGTCGAGGCATGGGTTTTTTAATCCAGATACCGACTCCAAACCCTGAGTGAGTGCTCCGCAAGGCTCAATGGATAGGTGTAAACCACTTGCACCGACCAGTGATCCATAACTGGTTCAACAAAGTTCATGGTTTGTGCTATCCTGCCTGTGGGAAGCGCAAATAAAAGATCCCTTGCTGCCTGTCGTAAAAAGAGTAGCCTATGTGGCGACAGCGGGTTTCCACTCCAAATCTGTGTGGTCCTTAACCATATGTCTGACGCCATATAACCGTAAATAAAATGTGTTGAGTGCGTCGTTAAATAAAACATTTCTTTCTTTCTTTCTATAAACCAGTAACACTGTGTTTGCGGTTCACGCTTTAGCCAGCCGCTACTATATAAACCAGTAACACTGTGTTTGCGGTTCTCGCTTTAGCCAGCCGCTACTATATAAACCAGTAACACTGTGTTTGCGGTTCACGCTTTAGCCAGCCGCTACTGTATAAACCAGTAACACTGTGTTTGCGGTTCTCGCTTTAGCCAGTCGCTACTATATAAACCAGTAACACTGTGTTTGCGGTTCTCGCGTTAACCAGCCTCTACTATATAAACCAGTAACACTGTGTTTGCGGTTCTCGCGTTAACCAGCCGCTACTATATAAACCAGCAATACTATGTTTTTAGTTCTAACTTTAGCAGCCACTGCTATATAAACCAGTAACACTGTTTGCGGTTCTCGCTTTAGCAGCCACTACTATACAAAGCAGTAATACTGTGTTTGCGGTTCTCGCTTTAGCAGCCACTACTATACAAAGCAGTAATACTGTTTGCGGTTCTCGCTTTAGCAGCCACTACAATACAAAGCAGTAACACTGTTTGCGGTTCTCGCTTTAGCAGCCACTACTATACAAAGCAGTAACACTGTTTGCGGTTCTCGCTTTAGCAGCCACTACTATACAAAGCAGTAACACTGTTTGCGGTTCTCGCTTTAGCAGCCACTACTATACAAAGCAGTAACACAGTGTTTGCGGTTCTAACTTTAGCCAGCCATTACTATATAAACCAGTACCGTAACACAGTGTTTGCGGTTCTAACTTTAGTCAGCCGCTACTATATAAACTAGCTACACTGTTTGCGGTTCTCGCTTTAGCAGCCACTACTATATAAAGTAGTAGCACTGTGTTTACAGGACATTCTTCTTACTCCATCCCGGAATCCTGGCACGGCGGCTTCCTTGGAGAACTCTGCATGACGACCACAACGGCTGTGTGTGGGTGGCAAGTGACAATGACCTTTAGCCCTGCGATCACCAAAATAAAGGTTAGTATTGGTAGCACTGGTGACACCGGCCTCGGTTAAGCCATCGTACATAAGGCGGGTTGGTACTGGGTTCGCATTCCGGTACTGCCTCCCATCTAGAGCGAAGTTAATGACAGTGAGTAAAGGCTACGCGACACGATACGAATGTCTCGTATGAGGATAGTCACACGAATAACCGACTGCATGGTATCAGGTGAAATTGTGATGTGTGTCTTGTTAATCGGCTATTTTTATGGCTACTCACAATACTTTTACATCCCTAATTCAGAGTTTGTGGGATGGAAACGTTCATCAGCCGGCGTCTGGTAACACCGTCGTCGTGGACGATGCTGGGTACAACAGAAACATCGAAGCGGGCGGCAAGGTGTGTTTTGGCTTTGACACGGCCATTAATGGCGTCCATGTCTCCAAGGCAACCATGTCTATAACTGGAGTGTTTTCCAAAATCGGCAGCTGCGATCCGACTCCAGGTAGTTTATGACTTATTGTTTTACAAGAGCCAGAGTTTTAGATAGATCCTCTCTTACTTTCTCATGATGATGATGATGATGAAAATGATGATAGCAAAGATGATGATGATGGTGATGATGGTGGTGGTGGTGATGATGATGATGACGACGATGATGAAAATGATGATAGTAAAGATGATGATGATGGTGGTGGTGGTGATGATGATGATGAAAATTATTGTGATGATGATAACGATGACACAGAAAATGATAATGACGACGGCAATTATATCGACTCCACTATGAAAGGAAGGAAGGAAGGAAAGAAGGAACAAAGAACGAACGAACAAATCCACCAACTGACTAATGAACCAACCAAACAAGTTGAAGAAACGAATTAGTCAGTCATTTGACACTTATGTGTACCCACCGGCGGATCAGACAGGTCTGTCTTTAGCACTACCTCTACGTTCTACGGAGAATATATATATATATATATATATATATATATATATATATATATATATATATATATATATACTGATAATAAAGGAATAGTAATGGTTTTGTATAGTTATATATATATATATATATATATATATATATATATATATACATAAATATACATAAATATACATATACATATACATATATATATAGATATATATATAGATATATATATAGATATATATATATATATATATATATATATATATATATATATATATAACTATACAAAACCATTACCATTACTATTCCTTTATTATCATACACGTTTTATGTTTTATGTTTTAAGGCGCAGGCCGGTACAACTACCAGGATGTGTTACACAAGTCGATTCTCTTCTACGAGGCGCAGCGATCTGGTGTCCTTCCGCAAAACAATCGAATCCCTTGGCGAGGGGATTCGGCTGTTGGCGATCAGTCTCCAAATGGCAGAGATCTGTCGGGGGGATGGTATGATGGTAAGTTTTAAATAAACAGTTTATATATGAGTAGTAGTACGCCAAGGGGGAAATCTGTCACCGATCTTATTCTCTCTCTATTTAAAGGACTTGTACGGGTGTTTCTAATGCAATAGACGGCGAAGATATATTTTTTTAAACGGGTATATGTCTATTAAACCTTCTATACTCGGACGATACTTCCTTACTAGCTTATTCGGCATCTGACCTACAGCATACACTAAATGCCTTTTTCGAATATTGCAATACCTGGAAACGCAAAGTAAACATCGACAAAACTAAAGTATTAATATTTAACGGTAATACAAAGGATTAAAAGAACATATTTACGTTATGCATTGTATAGTATCTAAATCTAAAGATAACACCCTATTAAAAAGACATTCCTGAGTGTGCTGCATTGTAAGATGTTTCCGACTAATAAAATATTTCTACGATTAAACTTGCATATTAAATCTATTTTCTCGTTTAGAATATCAGTGTTTCTATTTTCAGTGTGTTTCTGGTCGTCTTAATATTTGTAATAAGCCCAAACTGGATTCTGTCTTCAAATAATTTCGTACGTACAAAAAATATATATTTTAGAAAATAAATTGAAAATTAACTTATTACTAATATTAGAACGACCAGAAACACGTTTAACATACAGCTACTAATATTTTATGCAGAAAAATATATTTGATATGTAATAACAATCGTTAAAAAGTCTCTGTTAGTCCATAACATGTTAAAAAATTTGAGCAAACTTTAATCGAATGCAAATTATTTTTTTTCGACTCTATGGTTACGCCAATCCTTCTATATGGTTTTGAAATATGGGAATATGAAAATACAGATATAATTGAAACTATACATGAACACTTCATGAGACGCATACTACCTTTTACAAAAGAGCACACCGTTGTGCATGCTATATGACGAGCTCGGAAGGAAGCCACTCAAATTCATTATACAACAACAAATAATTAGCTTCTGGCTTAGAATTGTAACGTGAAAACAAACAAAGATTTCATTCTTACGGCATGGATTACAGTTGTGCGATCAGTTCTTGAATGAACATAATTATAAATGGATTAATAATATTAAAGCTTTACTTGATAATCTTGGCATGTCAGATACATGGATGTACCGAAACTTTCACTGCACTAACATATTAATAGAACAAATAAAATTAAGTCAGTATGACCAGTACATTCAAAACTGGAACAGTGATAAAGATATATCTTCCAAAGGAAAACTTTACAGTATCTTTGAAGATAATCTTAGCTTAGAAAATATATTTTAACATTTTACCCGAATATATCTGGAACTAAGGTAGTCATACACGCTTCCCGGAATGTCTGAAACGAGCAGCTTCACCCCCAATTGTTTCTGATTTATTTTAAGGGTGAGGAGTGGTATTATATATATATATATATATATATATATATATATATATATATATATATATATATATATATATATATATATATAATATATATATATATGTGATGCATATGTCCCTTGAAACGCTGCGTGTAACAGGCTTAGTCACATATGCTACTATTTCGTCTATGGAATTTGGTGGGGTGATATACACCCTATAGTGGTAGCGAATACCTTCTCTAACAATAGTAAATGACAAAACAGGAAAAAAGTTAGTTTTGTTTAACAACACTACTAGAGGACATTATTATATTAATCATCGGCTATTGGGTGTCAAACATTCGGTAATTTTCACATTTTTATTATAGTCTTAGAGAGGAAACTCACCACATTGTTCCATTAGTAGCAAGGCATATTTTATATGTACCATCCCGCAAACAGAATAGCACATACCACGGCTTTTGATATACCAGTTGTAGTGCACTGGCTAGAACGAGAAATAAATAGCGAAAGAAATGTATATACGGCTGCATAACTTGAATCGTAATGGCCTTTTCTTGTAGCTGGCGACTTCGTCAAGTTGAACTTGCCAATGGCGTTCTCCACGACGACACTGCTGTGGGGTCTGATCAGGTTCAAGGACGGATACGTGGCGTCAGGCGAGCTCGCCAACATGTATGACTCAATCAGGTGGCCGCTCGACTACTTCATAAAGTGCTGGGAAGATCAGAACAATGTGTACTGGGCTCAGGTGAGATTCAGACAGACAGACAAATAGATAGATAGATAGATAGATAGATAGATAGACAGACAAACAAATACATGTAAGTCGATGGAGAGAGAGAGAGAAAGAGAGAGAGAGAGAGAGAGAGAGAGAGAGAGAGAGAGAGAGAGAGAGAGAGAGAGAGAGAGAGAGAGAGAGAGAGAAACAGACAGAGACAGAGAGAGACAGAGAAAGAGAGAGATATATATGATGATGATGATGATGGAAATAAAGATAGAAAGGGAAGGAGAGATAGATAGAGAGAGAGACAGACAGATGAGAGAGATAAATAGGGACAGGGATAGAGAGAGAGAGGATGGAGAAAATGAGAGAGAGAGAGAGAGAGAGAGAGAGAGAGAGAGAGAGAGAGAGAGAGAGAGAGAGAGAGAGAGAGAGAGAGAGACAGAGACAGACAGACAGACAGAGACAGAGACAGACAGAGAAAGAGACGAAGAGAAATAGAGCTGGAAAACATGGAGTGAGAGGGATGGAGCAAGGGAGATATAATAGAAGAGAGAAGAAGAAAAGAAAAAGAGGGATAGAGAGACGGGGAAGACTGACTGATACATACAGATGGAATTAGATGGAGACATACGTATATAGATAGCCATTAAGAGGGAAAGACAAGGAAAAAGAGAAGGATAGAAACGTAGATAGGACGGAGAAACAGATAGATAGAGACAGAGAGAATGAGATACTTAGAATCAAGAAGACAGATAGAAAGATACAAACAGAACGGGGGATACGTGTTATATGTGCGGGCGCTCTGTGTACGTCAAGTGTACCGCGGAAATAATATATTCAATTTCTTTTTCTTCTTCCCCCGCGTTTAGGTGGGAAATGCCACTTTAGACCACGATTACTGGGGCAGACCGGAAGAGATGTCAATGGCGAGGCCCGCGTTCAGTGTGACCACGAGCTCAGGCGGAAGTGACGTGTCGGCAGAGACTGCCGCGGCGTTAGCTGCTGGATCCATTGCTTTCCGCACTGAGGGTGAAATAGACGTTAATAGTTGTGTTCTCACTTACACAAGCTTAAACTGGTTTAGCTAAAAATACTTTTAGTTGGAAATGGCGAGCATTCGGACGCAGAATAGCTATACCGGGATGCGTTCATTCGGCCGATTATCGCTAAAGTCTGCTAGACTGGTTTATGCGCTATACATTAAGCCAAAATGGCCACGTCGGAAACCAGTCAAATAGTTCGCTGTCTGAACTCAGGTCCAGTATAAGGCGGAAGTTGTAGTTCGTCGCACTTGGGCAAGCCATGTCCTACGCGTCTGTTAGGTCGTTGCTGGTACACCAGTTGAATTGAACCAGTTTGAAGTGTAAGAGTGAACGCAGCTATAGTTTCATTTATTTGATTTTCTGTTTATCTTCATTAATATATCCATTTAAGATTGATGGGCGGGATTTAGTTCAGTCGGTTGGGTGCTCGCCTGAGGTGCTTGCGTCTCAGGATCGAACCACCTCTGTGGATTGCAAATGGGCGGGACGTAACCCAGTGGTAAAGCGCTCGCTCAATGCGCGGTCAGTTTGTGATCGATCCCCATCGGTGGGCCCATTTGGCTAAATCTCGTTCCAGCCAGTGCACCACTACAAGTATATCAAAGGCCGTGCATATAAAAAAATCCCTTGCTGCTAATCGAAAAGAGTAGCCCTTGAAGTGGCGACAGCGGGTTTCCTCTCTCAATAACTGTGTGGTCCTTAACCATATGTCTGACGCCATATAACCGTAAATAAAATGTGTTGAGTGTATCGTTAAATAAAATAATTCTTTCTTTATTTACTTTGTGAAGGGAAGAACATTTTTATACAACGATGCACTGAACACATTTTAATTACGGTTATATAGCAAAGCCCAGATAATGTGATAGGAAAAAAGTTTGTTTTGTTTAACGACACCACTAGAGCACATTGATTACTAATCGTCGGCTATTGGATGTGAAACATTTGGTTATTCTGACATATAGACTTAGAGAGGAAACCCGTTACATTTTCCATTAGTAGAAAGGAATATTTCATATGCACCATCCCACAGACAGGGTAACACATACCACAGCCTTTGATATGCCAGTCGTCGATGGAACGAGAAATAGCCCAATGGGTCCACTGACGAGGATCGATCCCAAACCGACCACGCTTTACCACTGGGCCACGTCCCCTCCCCTGTGATAGGAAAGCCTCTCCAGCCACGCAATGGGCTACTCTATTCCATCAGCAGCAAGACATCTTTTATATGAAACATCTTACAGGCAGGATAGTACATCTCAATTGTGGAGCACTGGCTACACCATTACTTTATGCGTCCACTACATTGGAAACTTGTGGACGGAACCTGCTGTGTATGTCGCGTAACACCCTCCCCCTCCTCCCCCCCACACACATAGACACTCCCCTCCACACACACACACACACACGTTGGGGGTCATACACTCCCCCTATTTAAGGAACAAAATGCAGTTGTTTTGTTTTGTCCTACTCTATACAATAAAGATGAAATACCTTGATTGTGCTTCCCCACTGTAGACTGTTCCCCCATCCACTATAGGTTGTACCCCCCCCCCCCCCTTCAATTTAGATATCGTTGCTATGGGCCTGCATACTGTCAGGATACACACCCCATAACCGCACCCGTGAAGTGGGTGAATAACGGTGTTCGTGATAATAAATTAATCGTTATAGCGGTGGTGAGATTTGTATTGTTTATATTTTTTAGATCCGAGCTACTCAGCAACGTTACTGTCTAAAGCCATCAGTCTGTACGACTTCGCTTATAACCACAGAGGAACCTACACAAACTCTGTTCCAGCTGCAGACGCCTACCCGTAAGTAGTATCTTTTGTCTTAAAGAAAATGATAAAATAAATGGTAGTATACTCAATGAACTTAATACCGGCCTCACCGGCCTCGGTGGCGTCGTGGTTGGGCCATCGGTCTACGGGCTGGTAGGTACTGGGTTCGGATCCCATTCGAGGCATTGAATTTTTAATCCAGATACCGACTCCAAACCCTGAGTGAGTGTTCCGCAAGGCTCAGTGGGTAGGTGTAAACCACTTGCAACGACCAGTGATCCATAGGTAGGAAAATAATAATGTATCGTACTTGTTAGCAATGTGGTTCAGACTTTAACCACAAACAGCTAACCATGAATCCCAGATGTCCTAGTCAGACAGCCCAGATAGCTAAGGTATGCGTCCAGGACAGCGTGTTTGAACCTTATTTGGATATAAACACGAAACAAAGTATAAATGAAATTTCACAAAATTGATGGCTAATTTTTTCTATTAATATAAGGAAAGAAATGTTTCATTTAACGACGCACTCAATACATTTTATTTAAGATTATATGGCGGAAACCCGCTGTCGCCACTTCATGGGCTACTCTTTTCCGTCGTGACAGTTGGTAGTCTGAAGCTAGCATTACACATTGGTTCGTGATGATATTTGTCTTTTTTTCTGTTCTAAACTGTTGTCTAAATCATTATACGTATACGAACAAGTTACAACGTCGACACTTGGCAACGGAGGAAGCTGATTAAAAAAGAACAGTTAAATATTTTTGTTTAACGACACCACTAGAGCACACTGATATATTAATCTTTTATATGCACCATCCCACAGACAGGATAGAACATCTGGGATTCATGGTTAGCTGTTTGTGGTTAAAGTCTGAACCACATTGCTAACAACTACGATAAATTATTATTTTCCTATCTTTAATTACCGATAAATTGTCGTAGTTGTAAACAAGTGTGGTTCAGGCTTTAGTTAGACAGAAGATTTCAATGTAGTGGTCTTACACCTACCCACTGAATCGTTAAAACTCGCTCTGGATGGGAGCCGGTACCGGGCTCCGAACCCAGTACCAACCAGCCTTATGGAAGGAAGGAAATGGATTATTGCACGACGCATTTAACACATTTTAAATACGGTTATATGACGTCGGACATATGGTTAAGGACCACACAGATATTGAGGGAAGAAACCCGCTGTCGCCACTTCATGGGCTACTCTTTTCGATTAGCAGCAAGGCATCTTTTATATGCACCATCCCATAGGGTCTACATGATGGCACACACCACGGCCTTTGATGTACCAGTCGTGGTGCACTGGCTGGAGCGAGAAATAACCGAATCGGCCCACTGACGGAGATCGATCCCAAGTCAGCGCTTTACCACTGGGCAACGTCCCCCCCCCCCCCCCCCCACCCCACCCCCAGCCGTATGTGTCCGATGACTTTAACCACGGCACCACCGAGGCCGGTTTTGGGTAGAGTTAGTTCATTTCAATGTATTTCAGGTCTACCGCCTACAACGATGAGCTGTGCTGGGGGGCGGCCTGGTTGTACAAGGCGACCGGTGATGCGACTTACATCCAAAAGGCTCACGAATTCGCTTTCACGGACTCTGGAGAATTTTCCTGGGACGACAAGATCAGAGGATGTCAGGTATAAGCCACGCCACCAGTGCCGTATTAGTGCACAGGCCGACTAGGCACAGGTCTAGGGTGACACATTGTTGGGGACAAAATAAAAACAAACGATAACTACTATTACTACGACTACTGCTGCTGCTGCTGCTGTTGCAAGCGCAACTAGTACTACCACTTCAAGTATAACGATAGCAGTAACAGCAGCAGCAGCAGTATCAACAGCAGCAGTAGTAGCAGCAGCAATAGCAATAGCAATAGCAATAGCAGCAGCAGCAGCAACATCAGTAGTAGCAGTGACAGCAGCAGCAGCAACAGCAGTAGCAGCAGCAATAGTAGTAGTAGTAGTAGTAGTAGTAGCAGTAGTAGTAGTAGTAGTAGTAGTAGTAGTAGTAGTAGTAGTAGCAGCAGCAGTACAAGCAGCAGCAGCAGCGACACCAGTAGCAGCAGTAGCAGAAGCAGTAGAAGCAGCAACTGCAGCAGAAGCAGTAGCAGCAGTAGAAGCAGCAGCAGCAGTAACAGTATTTGTATTAGTGGTAACAGGCTGTGTCTATTTAACAGGTTTTGCTGTATGAGATCGCAAAGGAACGAAATGATGTCACTAACGAAAATACATTCAGGACGGACATCGATAATTTCCTGACGAGCTGGATGCCAGGTGGAAGTATACAGCAGACTCAGTGCGGGCTTGGCTGGATCGGGCAGTGGGGGGCATTGCGCTATGCAGGTAAGGGATGTTCTAGACACAATTACCAGGGTGGAGGTTGGGGTGGGCTTCAGTTGCGTATCATATTTGCAGCATTCCAGGCCTTTTAACTTGATTGTCTTGGTTGTACCAGGATGTAGCCCAGTGGTAAATCGCACGCCTGGTATGCGGTCCGTCTATGATCGACCCCCGTCGGTAGGCCGCCTAGGTTATTTCTTGTTCCGGCCTGTTCACCACGACTGGTATATCAATGGCCGTGGCATGTGCTATCCTGTCTGTGGTATGCTGCATATAAAAGATTCCTTGCTGCTAATGGAAAACAATGTAGCGGGTTTCCTCTATATGACTGTCAAAACGACCATATGTTTGACGTTCAATAGCCTATGATTAATAAATCAATGTGCTTTTTTGGTGTCATTAAACAAAAGAAACTTAAACTTGAACTTGGTTGTATCCAGTTAAGGTTCAAACACGCTTTCATGGGCAAATATATTGATTACTCAGGCATGGATTCGGGTGTGTGGTCTACATGCAATCATTTAAATGGAAATTGTATATTACGGTAAATGTACTTTAAAATTGGTTGGGAAAAAAATGTCGACATGAGGGATGGAGGGGCCCAGATCCCCTCAACACCCCCACCCACCACCCCACCCCCCGCAAACACACACACACACACACACACACACACACACACACACACACGGGTCTGCAACTGTTGCCTGTGCTGTCTGTCTCTTGTAGGGGTTATTTGTTGTTTGGTAGAAGAGAGAGAGAGAGAGAGAGAGAGAGAGAGAGAGAGAGAGAGAGAGAGAGAGAGAGAGAGAGAGAGAGAGAGAGACAGACAGACAGACAGACAGACAGACAGACAGACAGACAGACAGACAGACAGACAGACAGACAGACAGACAAGACAGACAGACAGACAGACAGAGAGAGAGAGAGAGACAGAGAGAGAGAGAGAGAGAGAGAGAGAGAGAGAGAGAGAGAGAGAGAGAGAGAGAGAGAGAGAGAGAGAGGGGGGGGGGGGGAGGGAGAGAGGGGGGGAGGGAGGGAGAAGTCTTTGTAGCGTCCTTACGCCGCCATACTCAACAATTATAACTTTTTTGTTTTAGTGGTAAAGCGTTCGGTTTAGGATCGATTCCCGTCGGTGGACCCATTGGGATATTTCTCGTTAAAGTCAGTGCACCACGACATTTGTTTTTCTCTTCCCCGCGTGTAACTAGTTTGTTTGTTTTGTTTAAAGACACCACTAGAGGACATTTATTAATTATCTGCTATTGGATATTTAATTTTTTTTTTTTTAAATTGGCACGTAGTCATCAGAGGAAACCCGCTATATGTTTCCTAATGCAGCAAGGGACATGTTATGTGCACTTTCCCACAGACAGGAAAGCACATACCACGGCCTTTGACCAGTTGTGTTGTGGTGCACTGGTTCGAACGAGACAAAAAAAACCCAGTCAGTTGAATAGATCCACTGAGGTGGTTCGATCCTGCGATGCAAGCACCTCACGCGAGCGCTCAACCGACTGAGCTAAATCCCGCACCCTCCCTTTATTGTAACTATCCAAAATGTGCTACAGGTTTGTAGACTGATCAAAGTTATTGTCCATGCTTACTGGTTGAATCCAACGTTTGCGAATTTAAGGCATTGCCTCGGCACAGTCGGAGGCGTACGGGCTTCCAGTTTGGTGGTGGTGGGGTGATGGTGGTGGTGGGGGGTAATGACAGGCTGATTTTTGCCCGAATTGAATGAAAATACCCGAATCTGAATAACAACATTTATTAATATTACAATTACTTCCAAACAGCTATATAGGGCTGGAAATGAACCACTACGCATTTTAACCTGGATTATAACTAATATTATTTCAGGCCTGCTCATTTTGCCCAAAAATATCTCTATCTTTTTTGCCCGAATTTGAGGATTTACTTCAGCACTAGTGGGACAGTTGCCCTCACCCCCACCCCACCCCACCCACCCCGTCCCCTGTCTCGTATGCTTATGGATACAGTAATATATAATACGAGAAATTCATACCGATGAGAATATTCAGTTGAGATGGTCATAATTTTACAAGACATCCAAAGATCCATATAGAGTGGATGCATGCGATGCGTGCGTCTGAAAACCTCATGAGACCAGTCGTTATGAAACAATCGTATATGGTGTATACGCCCAAAACGCAAGCCAGTCGGACCGCACGCACGCGCCGCATTCAGTCTGTATGAGCCTTAACATATCTATCGCGCGTGTACAGTTGATGTTGATTTTTTTAAAAGAAGTTTATTGACCCCAGACACAAGTATGGTAGTGTGAGGGTGTAATTTGAATCAATATAATAATATTAATAAGCATGAATACATGCACACATGGAATTCACTAATATGTTGGGTTAACAGTGTGTGAGCTTTAACATATCTTTCGCGCATGTACAGTTGATGTTTACGTCATACAATATCTGTGGCGTCCATACAAATAGTCGCAACGTGGTAATATTTAATGGAGTGATAACAATTAATAAGGGTGGTAATATTTAATGGGCTGTCAAAATTGGAGATTTGAATACTACAACCCAATAATGTTCTTGTAATCTTGTGTTCACAGCGAACTCGGCTTTGATCGCTCTGATCGCGGCCGAGGACGGCATCAAAACGACGTCATTCAGGACGTGGGCGACGAAACAGATCAACTTCATGCTTGGGGATAACTTGAACCACAGGAGCTACGTCGTTGGCTTCGGCAACAACCCACCTGTACGACCTCATCACAGCAGCAGGTACGTATCTAAAGGCGGTGCCACACTACGCGAGTGTTTCGTACGAGAAATAGCCTATTGCATTGCAGCTCGTCTTGTCAGAATCGGCTATTCTCGTATGAGACACTCGCTTCGTGTGGCGTTGCATACTCTCGTAGTATTATAGACCATTCACATGATACAAAAACAATACACATGATGAAAACCATACGCATGGTGAAAACCATACACATGATGAAAACATTACACATGATGAAAATCAAACGGAAGGCCCAGTAACTGCATAATTATATGTGTAATAGGTGCGATGATGATGATGATGATGATGATGATTATGATGATGATGAAGATGACGATGATGGTGGTGATGATGATGATGATTTGAATAAGTTAATGTTGATAATTACGACTGTGTTAATGGCAATGGTAATATTGATGATGAAGATGACGATGATGACGATGCTTTGAATATGTTAATGTTGATATTGATTATGATGACGATGATGGTAGTGGTAATGACAATGACGAATACAATGACGACGATGATAATAATGAAGTGTAGACGATGTCGTAGCTTCGTTTTCTGCTGCTGTTGTAGTTATCTTAATACGACATATTTTCTTTTTATATGTTTCCATCCAACTAGTGATCAAACATCCCTTTAAAAAACAATAAAGGAACAAATGAAAGTAAAAGAAATATATAACAACAAGAAAACAAGATTTTTAAAAATCAAATAATAAAAAATAAAACCTATTAGGATCCATTCAACTGATTTTTTTATTTTTTTATTTTGTGTTCCATCCAGTGCACGACAACTGATCAAAGACCGTGGTATGTACTTTTCTGTCTGTGGGAAAGTGCATACAAAAGATACCAAATATTTGACATCCAATAGCCAATGATTAATTAATCAAGGTGCTCCAGTGGTGTCGTTAAACGAAACAAACTTCTTTTTTTCATTCTTTTTTCAGTTCCTGTCCAGACGTGCCTGCCCCATGCGGTTGGAACGAGTTCAGCAGCTCCAGCCCTAACCCACAGACCTTGCATGGGGCACTGGTGGGTGGACCCGCTCTGGACGAGTCGTACCAAGACGTGCGCAGCGACTACATCCAAAACGAGGTGGCGTGCGACTACAACGCCGGCTTCCAGTCCGCACTGGCTGGTAAGTACTGGCCCGAAATCAAGTTTATTCGATGGGTTGGGGTTTTTTCCCCACCTTATAACTTCAATGGCGAATTCGGAAGAAGGTTGTGTGTGCCCATTTTAATGACTTTTTAACAAAACCACACATACCATTCACAATATAACCTACAACACTAAATTGTCCCGAAAAACGTCCCACCAAAACCACCAGCACCGTCGTCAATAATAATATAAAACACAAGAACAAAACAGTAGATTTATGACACCAAAAATATTACGGTAAGCCAGACCTATAATTTTGCTGGGAGCGGGGAGTAGCTTAAGCGGTAGATTGTCCGCCTGTGAAGTGGTTCGCCATTGGATCGATACTTCTCAGTAGACCCATTTGCAGTTTGGGCTATTCTCCGTTCCAACCAGAGGTCCACAACTGGTTCATCAAAGGCCGTGGTATATGTTGTCCTGTCTGTGGGAAAGTGCATATAAAAGACCCCTTGCTGCTTATTGGAAAGAGTAGCCTATGTGGCGGCAGCGGGTTTCCTCTAAAGAAATATGTCAGAATGACCATATCTTTGACGTCCAATAGCCGATAATAAGATAAAAAACCGCAATGTTCTCTAGAGGCGTTGTTAAATAAAACAAAATTTACTTTTTTATAATTTTGCCAAATGTTTACTTTTGGAATTGTAAGTAAATTCACAGATTCGTATATATTTGTCATTACTGTACCAATTTCTTTTTCTAATTTAAACATAGATACTATGTTTTTATTTTTTTATTTTTTTTGTCATTCCAGGTTTGATACATCTCGAAGATTCATCACAACTTCCTGCAGTTACCCCACCATCAGGATGTTAAATTATACGAAAGACAATAATCCATAAAATAAATAAATGTATTTTATTAACTAATTTAGTTGAGCTCTATAATTAGACTAGATGTAACCCGTGCCAAGCACGATCACGTTTAGATGGGGTGTGCTCGCCAAACTATCGGCTACCCCCCCCCCCCCCAAACAAAAATTGACAAAAACCGTAAATATTCTAATAGAGTCTTAGTAGCCAAGTTCGAAAAACATCGTAACTTTAAGTTTGCTGTTAAGAAGTTTTATTTGTTTTCTGTACTAAGCATTTTGTTTCAGTTAAGGCTGGTTTCCATAAACACTTTGGTGACGGACGTGCATGGACCCAGATCAAACTTAACTCAATGGCCCGATTTTACAGAGTCTGTTTTTAACTTATGTGCGTGGAACTGCGTGTATTTACAATGCTTAAGCACCAGGGCCCATATTTTCGAATCTATCTTAGCGCTACGAAATCGTAAAACCATCGTAGGGTGTGACGTCCTTACAGCACACGCCATAGTGACGTCATAGCTTACGATGATTTTACGATTTTGTAGGCTAATATTGCTTCGAAAATGTGGGCCCTGCACTGAACACAAACTGGCTTCGTAAACTGCCCATTAAGTCCACAATTGGGACAAACTGAGAGAGCCATATAAACGGGCTTCGTAAATTCGGTCAATGAAGTAAAAAAAAATGAGGCAAATTGAGATAGCTATAAAATTGCCTGTTTGATATGCTGTCCGAGGATACAAAAGAAAGAAATGTTTTATTTAACGACGCACTCAACACATTTTAATTACGGTTATATGGCGTCAGACATATGGTTACATTTGCGCTTCCCACAGGCAGGATAGTACAAACCGTGGCCTTTGTTGAACCAGTTATGGATCACTGGTCGGTGCAAGTGGTTTACACCTACCCATTGAGTCTTGTGGAGCACTCACTCAGGGTTTGGAGTCGGTATCTGGATTAAAAATCTCATGCCTTGACTGGGATCTGGAACTCAGTACCTACCAGCCTATAGACCGATGGCCTAACCACGACGCCACCGAGGCCGGTCGTCCGAGGATACACGCATATTAACCAAGTAGATGTTAAACATAAGCGTAAAGTTGCGTACAAATACAATTTTATTGTTTTAAATGTTAGTCAGGGGTGTATAGATGATGAATCTGACGGGTGCCCCCTTGGCACTTTTGGGCAACTGTTTCAATTGACGTCTTTGGACACGCCCCTTTTAAAAATGTTGATTACGTAGGTCAAATATATTTTTCAATACAAACATAGCGTGTTTGGTATCCATTTAAAGGCAATGACACAGGAATTGCGAAAAATATGCATTATAGTCAATAAATTCATACCTAAAGGTTACGCTAATGTCATTTAAGGTCATACAAAGTCATTCAAGATCAGAATTGTAAGCATTATTAATATTTTCTGTTTCTTTACAGTAGTTAAGCCGTACTTTACCTATTCATTTTTGTATTTACATACGTTTGCCAACAAATAACCGATGTATTTTTTTTGTTAAATATTATTCATTCATTCATTCACCCATGACAACAAATGACTTTCACCTTGTGATTTGCACAGTATTCGTCTGTCCTACAACCACAGTACCCGTCAGTTTCTTCATCAACACCCACCAAACTTTCATTTAAATCATTAAATCGCATTTGTACGCAACTTTACGGTCAGACTAGTTGTTTATGTTTTCTACTTGACTGCAATGTATTGGTTATGTCAGAATTGATTACATATCTATACACGGTTGCTAGAAAACGGTGGAAGTTAGAAATGGTTTGAAATGTTATCTATCTGCTGGTTACTAGCTTTGTATTCCCCTCTAACCATTTGAGTTGCGCGTCCAGGACATCGTGCTTGGACCATCGTCGGGTATATGCACGAAACAATCAAGACAGCAAACATTGGTATATTATAAATGTATAAATATTGAAAATATACAAATGTACACGGAATCTGTGGTGATTACACAAAATAGGAGATACATGCATACATACAGACATACAGACAGACGTGCGTGCGTGCGTGCGTACGTACGTACGTACACACATATATACATACATGTACATACATACATGCATATATGCATGCACGCAATAGTTGATAGGTAGGTAGGTAGGTAGATAGATAGGTACATGTAGGTAGATAGATAGATAGATAGGTCGATAGACCGACTGAAAGACATACAAACGGACGGACAGACAAACAGATATACAGTGCTCTTAGGGAAATAGTATCTTTTTTTTGTTTTCAAATTTCTAGCAGATCAATTAACACAAAACAGTTTTTGCAATTTCAACTCTTCCTACCTCATTGCCTTATTACCTCATCTTCGTTCCTCTGCTACTAGTGTATTTTATGCCTCATTAATTCTATTCTACTTACAATAGTTTGACACACAATAGCCGACGTATTTTTCTCGCTGGGGTGTCGTTAAACATCTATTCTTTCCTATGCCTTATTAAAGGGACATTCCTGAGTTTGCTGCTTTGTAAGATGTTTTCGACTAATAAAATATTTCTACGATTAAACTTACATATTAAATATATTTTCTTGTTTAGAATATTAGTGTCTGTATAGTCAATGTGTTCCTGGTCGTCTTAATATTTGTAAGAAGCCCAAACTGGATTTTGTCTTCAAATAATTTCGTACGTGCAGTAAACTCAGGAATGTCCCTTTAATGGTCAAAACGAATGTTTATATTACAGCTGGGATCTACGTATTTGTTGACGGCGATGACGACATTATTTATTCACCAGCTGTATCATCTAAGATAACCTCCACAACACAATAGTCCTCCAACCACCATCCCCACCCCAGCCCTCCGGTTCCGACGGTCCTAATAGCAAATGTATTTCTTTTTTGTCTTGCTGGGTTGTGTTAACACATTCATTCATTCACTAGCTACAGTTTTTATTTCGTAAACTAGTCTGGGAGTGGCAGTCCTCTTTTTGGCGGTGCACGAGGGATGACATCTTCGGTAACTGATTTCCCGGCAGTGGCTGTCCTCCTATAGACGAGGCATTAGATAGAATCAATCAACCAGCCACTATTTTGAAAAATGCCCGTTCGTCTCTGTGTTGTGCAGAGATACGGCCCTAACCATGTATTTCGGTTTTGTCGTTCACATTTGAAAGCACAAGAGTATAAAATACTCTAAGAACATCTAAAATATGTCAGGTTTATTTTTTGTGGAGGTTTTGGGTTTTTTTTCTTCTTTGTTTTTTTGTTTTCCTTTATTTTTTTTTTATTTTTTTTTAGATAAAACCAATAATGAAAGAAATCAATGATTTGCCACATAGCGATGTTTCATAGGCGGTTTTTTTATTTATTTATTTTTTTGGTCTTCTTTTTTTCATACAATTTCTCTAAAAAGTGTTAGTAGAGTAACATTTTGGCAATTGCCATATAATTTGATTTTCTTATTTCTATAATTGTTTTGTATCACCATATGCAGGGGTGGGTCCAGGATTTTGTAACGGTGTGGGGGGGGGGGGGGGGGGGTCACAAAATGCTAAAACGGGCAATTTGAGTTTGTTGAAGGAAAGCTCCCAAAGATGAATTTAGGAAAAAAAAAAAAAATAATAATAATTAATTAAAAAGGGCACTTAAAGCGGGAGTGGGGGCGATCGGGATATATATGACCTCCTTTAGTTTGCGGACTGCAAACATCGCGGTAGATGTTGGTTTTTTTGGGGGGTTGTTGTTTTTTTGTTTGGGGGGGGGGGGGTTGGTAGTCAACATTTGTTTAGGGTCGCAGCGTAAATTTAGGGTCGGTAGGGAAACCTTAGTTAAAGGTGCTATAATACAATGCTATAACATTGTAGCCTTGAATCCACTACATGTAATACATCAATACACGCGTTGTTGCCTTTCAAAGTGCAGTGACGAGTCCAACATGTTACCACCTTTAGCTGTCAGGTAAAAAACAAAACAAAATGCGTCTAGGTTTTCCTGGTGTAATAACACCAGCTACAGTTTGACAGCCCAACTCATTAACCTTAACCCCCTTCTCAAAGTCCTAGATCTGCACCTGTAGTAAATGGATGTTACTTGGTCGTTATCTAGTACGGAGGTGTGATTTTAATAAAAAGGACACATACCCTTACTCTTGAAGCAGCTATTAACAAAAAAGAAAGTGTATCCCCCTTTAGCTGCCAAGTGAAAAAAAAAAGATTGACTCCCTAACTTATTAACCTTAACCCCGCTTCTCAAATTCCTAGCTCCGCACCTGAAGTAGATTAATAATCAATGGAGGTCACCTTATACGGAGGTGTGGTTTCAATACACTAATGCATTTTTTTTTAAAGTGCAGATACAATCATCTTGAAAGCAGTTATTAATGTTTTTAAAAGTGTACGACATTCTTTCTCCTTTCACTGAAATATGTGTTGATTATTCAGAACTATCACTGTGTGGCTTAAAATATAGCTTCAGATAAAATTGATGGAAATACTTTTTAATGCGTTTAATATCTATAATATAAGGCTTTTTTAAAAACTTTTTTCCATCGTTCTGACAATGTCTCCTCTTTTGATTTGTACTGCCGACCGTCTGCTTTTTGTATTTATCAATGCCACAAGAATCGTTTTGCGCTCAGGTCCTCGACTATCATACACACCTCGTGCTAAATATTGCATACACAGATCATTTTTTTTATAAATACAACCGCAATGGAGGCCGCCATATTTGTTACCGTACTTAGTTCAGTGGTTATATAGTTGTACTATGCCAAATAAAATGGCATAGGCGACAATATTAACGAATATTGTTTAAACACTATATGCATTATATCAACCAAACTATGACCCATAAATATTAGTTCTGCATCCCTTCCTTGAAAGTATTAACTGAAGAAAATGGTACCATTCACGGCTCATTTTCGACATAACCGTAATGTTTTGTTTGTTTGTTTGTTTGTTTGTTTGGTTTGGGGTTTGTTTTGTGGGGGTTTCTGTGTGTGGTTTTTTGTTGTTGTTTTTTTTTTTTTTGTTTTTTGTTGTTGG
>NC_054713.1:9830970-9835970 GCF_016097555.1 Gigantopelta aegis | reverse complement strand
CGGCTGATTGAAAATAAATTATTGTGGACTTGATGAACTTATCAGAGAAAAAAAACCTCGACTGATTTAATAATATATATTGTATCATTATTTTGTGTCCGAAGAGTATGCTATGTCACGTTCGTAGTTTGTACTTTAGAATATGTCTAAGAGTGCGATTTCAATCTGTTTCGACCCTGTCCGTTACGTTTCTTCCGATTCTGCCTTCTGAGCTGTCCACACAATCACCTACCTGTCTCAGCTTCCTCCACGGGTGCAATCTCTGTGTACTGGCATCCTCGTCCTCTGCCGCTAATAAAGATGGTCTGACCCACGGCATTAACTAACGAATCTAGTTACAAACCGTATAACATCGTTATAACATCTGAAATATACGTATTTGTTCGTGGAAACAAAATTAATTATATGTCAGCTGTACACCTCTTGTTAACCGTGGGATCCATTGGACTATTTCTCGTTCGAGCCAATGCTCCACAGCTGGTGTAACAAAGGCCGTGGTATGTACTATCCTGACTGTGGGATGGTGCATATAAAAAACCCATCTCTTACTGCTAATCGAAAAGAGTAGCCCATGAAATGGAGACAGCGGGTTTCCTCTCTCAGTATATGGGTAAATGTGTTTCTATGTAGTTTAGTGGAGTCCAAGTCAGCCAAGTCAAAAATTGACGAAATAATCATGCAGTGAAAAATGAAATGATGCCATTTTATGGTGTTTTATGGTATCATAGACAGACATTATTCACCTGTATATAATACATTATTGCATTGACTTTTGTGAACTTACGAACGTATCCGGGTGAAAAGGATCACTGAAAGTAGTTTGTGTCTTTGCCTGGGGTGATGTCGCGTTATGTTTATAGTTTGTACTTGTAGATTCTGTTGACAAGAGGCGGGGGGTAGCCCAGAGGCAAAGCACACATCTGGTGCGCGATCAGTCTAGGATTTATTCACATCGATGAGCCCAATGGGCTATTTCTTTTTCTAGTAAGTGCATTAAACGTTTGCTTTGTTTAACGATACCACTAAAGCACATTGATTTATTAATCATCGGCTATTGGATGTCAAACATAAGATCATTATAACATATAAAATTATAAAATTAAATAAATAAATAAATAAAAATAAGTAAATAAATAAATAAATAAATAAATGAATAAATAAGTAAATAAATAAGCCAAAACAACAAAAAGCCCCCCAAAGAAACCAAAAAGAACAACAAACACACAACAACAACCCAAACACACACAACATTTGCGAGTACTAGCTGCGAGGATATGTGCCTTGCCGCCCGACAACCAGTCACGCGAGGCAGGTTGGGACGGGAAATATATCTCCCACGGTCCATTGCGGCTGTCAGCAGAATCTGAAATACGCACATGACATGTCAAATGTCCGCAGGCAAAGATACCATCTCTTTTCAATAATCATCTTTACCCGAATACGTTGGTGAGTTCACAAACGTCAGACTATTGTCTGTCAAACGATGGTAAATGATAAACGAATGCATTCACAGGTAATGTTTGTATTATTGACTATAAAAAACACCATAAAACGCCATCATTTAGTCTTCGTCACTGCTGGAATCTTTTGTCAGTTTCTGACTTGACTAGAACTAAGGCTCCACTGGATTACGCAGAAACCCCTTTGATGTCATATCTGATTTAGAACCAACAAAAGAAGAAAAGACTTATATACCCGTAAAAGTAGATTCAACTAACACGGTTACCTAGATTTTTACAGCTCATACGTATATATATATAATTTTGCCACGAGAAAGTACTTAGATTTCAGATGTTAGAAAGAGACTCATAAAGATCACTGGCGATACACGTGGTAAACCGGACGAGGTTTTGCAACATGAGGTAAGACAAACAGGGAGAATGAATTGAAATTGAAAAACTTGTTGGGTCGTTTTGTAATGTGAGAACGAAAATTATCATTCATTAAAGGTCTTTATAGGAGATATTTCTGGCACTATAATTTTCGATATTTCCTAGGAGATATCGCTTCTTATAATCTTGATTGGTCAAATTTTAATCACAAAATATTTTGTTACATCACTGTGTATGCTTCATTAGTGACGTAACCCCACGGTCGTTATGCTAGTTAACGAGTCCACCGCTGCCAAACATAGTGACATTCAATCCACATTACTGACTGTATATAGTTGTCGCAAATGAAAATAATGATAATGGATGATGAAAAGAATACCCACCTCGTGTCTTGTGATGTCATAATTTATCAGCACTCGGATTTCAGACTTTTATCAACTCTGCTTTTCATTTCAACTTCTTTTCATGCTTATATCCAATTGAGGTTCAAGCACGCTGTTCTGGGCACACACCTCAGCAGCTACCTGGGCTGTCTGTCCAGGACAGTGGGTTAGCTGTTAGTTGATTAGTGGTTAGTGAGAGAGAAGAGGGTGCAATGGCCTTACACCTACCCATTGATTCCTTAAAAACTCGCTCTGGGTGGGTACCGGTAACGGTCTGCGAACCCTGTAGTTACCAGCCTGTAGTCCGATGGCTTAACCACTGCGCCACCGAGGCCGGTTTAACTCTGCTGATAAATGATGATATCACAAGCTACTCGGAGAGTACCCTCTCTATATATTCTCTGCTGAACACCACTGAAAATACACGACACGATGTCCAGTTGTTATTTTCATGGCATGTGTAATGAAGTTTGTTTTGTTTAACGACACCACTAGAGCACATTTATTAATCATTGGCTTTTGAATGAAAGAAAGAAATGTTATAATTAACGACGCACTCAACACATTTTATTTACTGTTATATGTCGTCAGACATGTGGTACAGGACCACACAGATATTGAGAGAGGAAACTGGCTGTCGCCACTTTATGGGCTACTCTTTTCGATTATCAGCAAGGGATCCATCCCACAGACAGGATAGCACATACCACGGCCTTTGATACACCAGTTGTGGAGCACTGGCTGGAACGAAAAATAGCCCAATCTTTTATAAACATTTTATCAAAGACAGGAAAGCCAATATCACGGCCTTTGACCAATTGTGGTGCACTGGTTGGAACGAGAAATTAATTCAGTTGAATGGATCATCCAAGGTGGTTCGATCCTGTAACGCAAGCACCTCAAGTGAGTATCCAACCGACTCAGCTAAATCCCGCCCTCTCAATACGAAGTACGACAAAAAGGGAGAATGAATATAATTTGTATAAAATTATATACTGAAGTACACAGAAAACACGAATTTCAATTGTTATTTGTTTCGCATGTATAAGTTTACAATAAAACTCTGCGGAAATAGTCGTAAGACCATTTTCAATGCTGTATTAAAAATATAACGTATTTAAAAAATCTGAAATAAAAAAAGAAATGTAGCATTTCCACTCAGGAAAATTAAATGGTATGCAATGATCTCAATGAAAAACTATCCATAGATCAAATCAAACGTGTATCAAGACAATGCCACGACTGAAAACCCAAGAGTGTGAACGCGCATTTGGCACGCACCAGGAAGGAATTTCTATACACGCTGTAGCACAATGGTGTTCATGTCATTATTCAACAATAATGCAACTGATAAATCGCTCCCAGCAAACAAGTTGCAAAAAGGATCGCCCCAGGCCACACCCACACCCAGACAAAATCGCGACATTGAACACACGCATCTGCCGAATAACAGATAGAGCACATCTGGCGTTGTCCGTATACAACTTTTTAGAGTCTAGACTCGAGACTAATAGTCTGAGACACTGACGTCATGCAACTCCATACAAATTGTATGAGTGTGACGTCATTAGAGATTGAGTCTGGACTCGAAAAGTTTTATAAGCACGGGCCCTGGTTTTCTAGGACAGCACCCACGACTTTTAAATGTCAGCCGAGATCCTGATGGCGCCACCACTGTTCGACGTCAGCTACTTGCAGCAGGCTGTAGTCTTAGACCCTACCCCTATCCGTAACCCTAAAATTAACCCTCACTCTCATCCTAACCCTTGTATATTATTTGTTTCGGTTATCTATAGTCTACTAGACTATATTCAATTATGCAAAATTACAAATGTGGCTGGTGCGTTTTCAAAGAAGTTCAGTAGATTTCGTTAAAAAAAAAAACCCAGTTGTAAACTTCAAATATATTTTCAAAATTTAAATGCATTTCAGCGATAGCTTTACCACTGGGCTACGTCCCGTTCTCTCCCCGCGCCCCCACCCCCATAAAAGAATCAGCTGCACATAAATGAATATGTCTGGAAATGTGCAGATGTGTGTGTTCTGCATGAACAATGTGTTATCTATGAACGGTTTTCCTCTGGTCGGTCTGGGATCTATCCCCGTCGGTGGGCCCATATTTTTCGCTCCAGCCAGTTCATCACGACTGGTATATCAAAGGCGGTGGTATGTACTACCCTGTCTGTGGAATGGTGCATATAAAAGATCCCTTGCTGCTAATCGAAAAGAGTAGCACATGAAGTGGCGATAGCGGGTTTCTTCCCTCAATATCTGTGTGGTCCTTAACCATATGTCTGACGCCAAATAACCGTAAATAAAATGTGTTGAGCGCGTCGTTAAATAAAACATTTCTCTCTTTCTTTCGGAAATGAACTGACTGTCCTCATATACAACTCATCACAGTTTGTAAATTTTAAAACATATTAAATTGTATTTGTTAAAGGGACATTCCCGAGTTTGCTACATTGTAAAATGTTTCCGACTAATAAAATATTTCTACGATTAAACTTACATATTAAATATATTTTCTTGTTTAGAATATTAGTGTCTGTATATTCAATGTGTTTCTGGTCGTCTTAATATTTGTAAGAAGCCCAAACTGGATTTTATTTAGGAAATATAATGAAAATTAACCTAGTATCAATATTAGAACGATCAGAAACACGTTTAATATTCAAGAAAATATATTTAATATGTAAGTTTAATCGTAGAAATATTTTACTAGTCGATAACATCTTAAAACATTGCAGCAAAGTCAGGAATGTCCCTTTAATGAGCAAAATTC
>NC_054713.1:9813470-9820970 GCF_016097555.1 Gigantopelta aegis | reverse complement strand
GCGTTTGTTTTTCCAAAATCATCTAATATAATTAATATTAAGATGCACATTTTGGTTCTCTACTGGTTGATGCCACGTGACCTAATGCTGCCTTGTGATTGGTCGGTTGGTTGCCGACGGTCCAGTTGAGTTCAGTTCGATGCTCAGACTTGCAATTGGACAGTCGTAGAGGGTAGCACTAAACCAAAGTTCGAGGTGCGCCGAACTTGTGATAGGGAAGTCAACACCACAAGTCCTATGATTGGTTATAAATGTGAGTGTGTTGGTTGTAAAGAAATTAGTTTCATCTGCGATAAAAATGTATGCAATTTTATTTCATCTAGTACCACTGTGTCACGTAGCCTTGTGCTTGGAACATGTATGCGGTACCTGTAAAAAAAAGTACTCAAATTGTGTGCGAAACTAGGGGTGTTGTAAAACATCTGTTTATACCGAAAATGAGCCATGAAAGGTACCATTGTCTGCAGTTAATACTTTGAGGTAGGGGTTGTAATACTGATATTAATGGGTCGTATTTTGGTTGATATATTGCATATAGTGTTTTTAAACACAAACGTTAACATGGTCGCCTATGGGATTTTATTTGATATAGTCATACCTATAAGCCGTGACAGCAGAACGTTGGCCAACATTATGTTCGTAGTTGTTAGTCTGAGCATAATGCTAGGCTCAGACTGTCAACTGTTAGGACGAAGTTGGCCAACTCGACGGTTGGGTTGTAATTTCCCGAATTCCCGACTTATCCTAGGATCATACTGTCAACTGTCACGATGAAGTTGCCAACTCGACAGTTGCGTTGTAATTTCCACCACTGCTAACTTACGATCTTGGGGCAGGGGTTGGGAAATTACCCCTTTACGACGCCTAAGATCTTGTAGGGAAAATTCTTACTTTATATAATTAAAAAAAAAAAATAAAAAAAATCTGACACATAAGCGTACGTGCTGGAGCAAAACTTGAAATTCGGACAAAAATTATACAGATATTCGGGCAAAATGTGCTAACCTAAGATCATTTTACGATGTATTTCCATCATTCTACCCTCAAAATTAGTTGTAGTCCATGTACAAATGCGTAGTGATTCTTCTTTAACCGAATATAGTTGTTTCGTAGTAATGCTAAAATAAATAAGTGTTGCTACCCAGATTCGGGCAGTTTCGTTTAATTCGGGCAAACGCCAGCTAGCGCCCCCTAAAAAATGGGACCTATGATCTCCCTTGTGTCCCAACATGTCCGACATTGTTCTTACATACATGAATTTGGTGAGGTGACAATCAGTGGCGGTTCCAGTAAATGCATTTACGGGGGACCCCAGTGACATGAGGTGCAATGCCAAGGGAACTTTGGGGGAGGTTTGAAAGGAAATCGTATATTAAAAAAAATAAAATAATATATAATAAAATTATAACTATCGCAAAATTTAAGGGTGGGCGGGCCCCTGGGAGTCATTATAACCGAAGTTCCTCTGTTTTATAACCAGATCTGGGCCGCTACCATAGCAAGCTCTCAAATTCGAAGTTCATCGTCGAAGTTCTCACTGATCCACAAGGAAAGCACGGATACCCTGAACGCCGGAACGGACCGCTGCTTCGTAATCGTGGCTCGTGTGAGCGGCAATCAGGATCTTCAACAGAGCGATATAACCTTCACGGGCAGTTTTGTAGAAATATGCAATCCTGGTTAGTTTATAGCATAGCGTAGCGTAGCTTAGCATAGCATAGCGTAGCGTAGCTTAGCATAGCATAGCATAGCATAGCATAGCATAGCATAGCATAGCATAACAATAGCATAGCATAACATAGCATAGCATAGCATATCATAGCATAGCATAGCATAGCATATAGGCATGATATAGTAGAATTGCATAGCATAACATAATATAACAGCATAGCATGACATAGCATAACATAACACAGCATATAGGCATGATATGGCAGCATAACACAGCATAGCATAGGATAGCATAGCATAGCATGGCACGCCATGGAATGGAATATAAAAACATGGCATTGCATATAATAGCATGGCATAGCACAGTATGGCACAGTGTAGCATACCAGAGTATAGCGTAGAATGGCTAACATAGCATACCATAGAACAGCATTCCATAGCACAGCGTAGCATAGCATAGCACATCACAGCGTAGCGTAGCCTAACATAGCGTAGCGTAGCATGGCATGGCATGGCACAGCGTAGCGTAGCATAACATAGCGTAGCATAGCATATCATATAATAGCATAGCATAATATCACAACATAGCATGACATAGCACAACATAACACATCATATATGCATGATATGGCAGCATAACACTGCATAGCATAGGTTAGCATAGCATGGCATGGCATAGCATGGAATGGAATATAAAGGCATAACATGGAATGGGATATAAAAACATGGCATTACATATAATAGCATGGCATAGCACAGTATGGTACAGTGTAGCATACCAGAGTATAGCGTAGAATGGATAGCATAACATACCATAGAAAAGCATAGCATAGCGTAGCATAACAGCGTAGCGTAGCATAGCATGGCGTAGCGTAGCGTAACGTAGCATAGCATAGCATAGCATAGCATAGCATAGCATAGCGTAGCATAGCATAGCATAGCATAGCATAGCATAGCATAGCGTAGCATAGCATAGCATAGCATAGCACAGCATAGCGTGTATTATGTTTCTTTATATATTTGTGTGTGTCTGTTGTGTGTGCGTGTGTTTCTGTGTGTCTGTGTGTCGCTGTGTGTAACTGTATGCGCGCGTTTGTGTTTGCGCATATTTGGGTTATTTACCTCTCTAGCCAGTGCACCACGACTAGTATATCAAAGGCCGTGGTATGTGTTATCATGTCTGTGAAATGGTCCATATAAATGATCCCATGCTACTAGTGGAGAAAAAGTGGCGGATCTCCTGCCTTAATATATCAAATTTACCAAATGTTTGACATCCAGTAACCAATGATAAACACAGTAACACAGTAACACTGTTTCTTGCGGTTATCGCTTCAGCCAGCCGCTACTATATAAACCAGTAACACTGTGTTTGCGGTTCTAATTTTAGCCAGCCGCTACTATATAAACCAGTAACACTGTGTTTGCGGTTCTAATTTTAGCGAGCCGCTACTATATAAACCAGTAACACTGTGTTTGCGATTCTAATTTTAGTCAGCCGCTACTATATAAACCAGTAATACTGTGTTTGCGGTTCTAATTTTAGCCAGCCGCTACTATATAAACCAGTAACACTGTTTCTTGCGGTTATCGCTTTAGCCAGCCGCTACTATATAAACCAGTAACACCGTTTCTTGCGGTTATCGCTTTAGCCAGCCGCTACTACATAAACCAGTTACACTGTGTTTCCGGTTCTAATTTTAGCCAGCCGCTACTATATAAACCAGTTACACTGTGTTTGCGGTTCTAACTTTAGCCAGCCCCTAATGTATAAACCAGTAACACTGTGTTTGCGGTTCTAACTTTAGCCAGCCTCTACTGTATAAACCAGTAACACTGTGTTTGCAGGTAACGCTTTAGCCAGCCGCTACTATATAAACCAGTGACACTGTGTTTGCGGTTCTCGCTTTAGCTAGCCGCTACTCTATAAAACAGTAACACTGTGTTTGCGGTTCTTGCTTTAGCCAGCCGCTACTATATAAACCAATAATACTGTGTTTGCGGTTCTCGTTTTAGCCAGCCGCTACTATATAAACCAATAATACTGTGCTTGCGGTTCTCGCTTTAGCCAGCCGCTACTATATCAACCAGTAACTCTGTCTTTACAGGACATTCTTCTTACTCCATCCCGGAATCCTGGCACGGCGGCTTCATTGGAAAACTCTGCATGACGACCACAACGGCTGTGTGTGGATGGCAAGTGACCATGACCTTTAGTCCGGCGATCACCAGAATAAAGGTTTGTACTGCTAGCGCTGGTAACACGAGTCTCGGTTAAGCCATCGGACATAAGGCGGGTTCGTACTGGGTTCGCATCCCGGTACTGCCTCCCATCTAGAGCGAAGTTAACGACTCAAAGGGTAAAGGAAATGGAAAAACATATTAAAGTTTGTTTTGTTTAACGACACCACGAGATCACATTGGTTTATTAATCATCGGCTATTGGATGTCAAACATTTGGTAATTCTGACATATACAAGTCTTAGTCTCAATACATTTTGTTTTCATTTGTAGGAAGGGACAGGGTAGCTCGTACCACTGACTTTGATATACCAGTCGTGGTGCTTTGGCTAAAACGAAAAATAGCTCAATGGGCCCACCGACGGAGGTCGATTCCGGACCGTCCGCGCATCAAGCGAGCGTTTTATCACTGGGCTACGTCCCGCCCTTACTGCCAAGAAGCACCGGCCTCGGTGGTGTGGTGGTTAATACATCGGGCATAAGGCTGGTAGGTACTGGGTTCGCAGCCCGGTACCGTCTCAGACCCAGAGCGAGTTCAACGACTCAGTGGGTAGGTGTAAAGGCGACGCTACATCTCAAGAATGCCTCGTACGAGAGTAGCCAAGATAATAAGCTTTTAATAATCCCTATTTCATGGGGCGAGACGTACCCCGGTGGTACAGACTCGCTCGATGCGCGGTCGGTGTGGGATCGATCCCCGTCGGTGGGCCCATTGGGCTATTTCTCGTTCCAGCCAGTGCACCACGACTCGTATATCAAAGGTCGTGTTTTGTTCTACACTGTCTGTGGGGTGGTGCATATAAAAGATCCCTTGCTGCTAATCGAAAATAGTAGCACATGAAGTGGCGACAGCGGGTTTCCTCTCTTAATATCTGTGTAGTCCCTAACCATATGTCTGACGCCATATAACCGTAAATACAATGTGTTGGGTGCGTCATTAAATAAAACATTTCCTTCCTTCCTTTCCTATTTCAGAGCTTGTGGGATGGAAATGTCCAACAGCCAGCTACGGGAAACACCGTCGTCGTGGATGATGCTGGATACAACAGAAACATCGAGGCGGGCGGCCAGGTGTGTTTCGGCTTTGACACGGCCATTAATGGCGTCCATGTTTCCAAGGCAACCATGTCAATAACTGGTGTGTTTTCCAAGGCCGGCATCTGCGATCCAAATGCAGGTAGTTTTGGATTCAGTTTTTCTTTGAGCCCCCAGACACGTTTTTGGATGCACCCTCCAACACTCCTTCATTCCCGGTCCCCAGTATATTTTTGTTGGTTCCTGAGTCAACGTGTGAGCCAGTAAAAAAACAAAAACAAATGACGATGTATCTCTTGAAATGTTTACGCAACTTCTCCAGAAGTATTTTATCTGTGACATTCCTCTACAGTTTTGAAAGGTTTCGGGGGGGGGGGGGGGGGGGGGGGGGGGTTCATAACAATGCATGCGCTAGCATTTCCTTAAAACAACTGACCCAAGTTTGAAAACACTATACAAAATATTGTTCACTATTAGATCTTCTGGTTTTGAGATGTTACTTAGATTTTATTGTTTAGATTCTCCATTTCCATACATCCAAATTGTTCCTGGTCATCATGGTGGTTATAATACCACAAAATTTGTGTTTCGTATTTTTAAAAACGCGCGTACATTTGAGAAGTAACGCTTATGGAGACGAACTCCAGTCTACCTTTTAAGGGTACATTCCCATTTCAACTTTTCTCTCTTTGTTTTACTCTGATGTTTGCAGTTTTAACTTTAGTCAGCCGCTACTATATAAACCAGTAACACAGTGTTTGCGGTTCTCGCATTAGTCAGCCGCTACTGTACAAACCAGTAACACTATCTTTGCGGTTCTGACTTTTGTCAGCCGCTACTTTACAAACCAGTAACACAGTGTTTGCGGTTCTCGCTTTAGTCAGCCTCTACTGTATAAACCAGTAACACAGTGTTTGTGGTTTTAACTAGTCACCCGCTACTGTATAAACCAGTAACAGTTTGTTTGCAGTTCTCGCTTTAGCTAGCCGCTACTACATGCAGCAGTAACACTGTGTTTGCGGTTCTAACTTTAGCCAGCCGCTACTATATAAACCAGTAACACTGTGTTTGCGGTTCTAGCTTTAGCCATCCGCTACTGTATAAACCAGTAACACTGTGTTTGCGGTTCTAGCTTTAGCCATCCGCTACTATATAAACCAATAACACAGTGTTTGCGGTTTTAACTTTAGCCAGCAGCTACTGTATAAACCAGTAAAAATGTGTTTGCGGTCCTAGCTTTAGCCATCCGCTACTGTATAAACCAGTAACACTGTGTTTGCGGTTTTCGCTTTAGCCAGCCGCTACTGCAGAAACCAGTAACACTGTGTTTGCGGTTCTAACTTTAGCCAGCCCCTAATGTATAAACCAATAACACTGTGTTTGCGGTTCTAACTTTAGCCAGCCGCTACTGCAGAAACCAGTAATACGGTGTTTGCGATTTTAACTTTAGTCAGTTGTTACTATATAAACCAGTAACACAGCGTTTGCGGTTTTAACCTTAGCCAGCTGCCACTATATAAATCAGTAATATTATTTGCGGTTCTCGCTTTAGCCAGCCACTACTATATAACTCAGTAATACTGTTTGCGGTTCTCGCTTAAGCCAACCGCTACTATATAAACCAATAACACTGTGTTTGCGGTTCTCGCTTTAGCCAACCGCTACTATATAAACCAGTAAGTCTGTCTTTACAGGGCATTCTTCTTACTCCATCCCGGAATCCTGGCACGGCGGCTTCCTTGGAGAACTCTGCATGACGACTACAACGGCTGTGTGTGGATGGCAAGTGACCATGACCTTTAGTCCGGCGATCACCAGAATAAAGGTTAGTTCTGCTAGCGCTGGTAACACAGGCCTCGGTTAAGCCATCGGACATAAGGTGGGTTGGTACTGGGTTCGCATCCCGGTACTGCCTCCCATCTAGAGCGAAGTTAACGACTCAACGAGTAAAGGCGACGTGACACGATACGATTGCGTCGTACGAGAATAGCCACAAGAAAAAACTGTTTCCTAATACCTATTTTAATAATATTAACGACTCAAGGAGTAGGTGTAAAGGCGACGCGATACGATACGATTGCGTCGTACGAGAATAGTCACATGAATAACCGACTGCATGACATATGGTGAAATTGTGATGTGCTATGTCTTGGTAATCGGCTATTTTTGTGGCTGTTCTCGACAATTTTACATAATCCCTATTTCAGAGCTTGTGGGATGGAAACGTTCATCAGCCGTCGTCTGGTTACACCGTCGTCGTGGATGATGCTGGGTACAACAGAAATATCGAGGCGGGCGGCAAGGTGTGTTTCGGCTTTGACACGGCCATTAATGGTGTCCATGTTTCCAAGTCAACCATGTCTATAACCGGAGTGTTTTCCAAAACCGGCAGCTGCGATCCGACTCCAGGTAGATTTTTTCCAGAGCCAATGTTTTGGATACATCCTCTCTCACTTTCTTATGATGATGATGATGATGATGATGATGATGAAAATGATTATAGTAATGATGATGATGATCAAAATGATGATAGTAAAGATGATGATGATGATG
>NC_054713.1:9728470-9808470 GCF_016097555.1 Gigantopelta aegis | reverse complement strand
GCCTACTGAACAAAATATGCAATTTGTTGTACCTAATTTTTGTTTATTTTCCATTAAGGTTGGTGATGCAAATGCAGACCATAACTACTGGGGAAGACCGGAAGACATGACGATAGCGAGGCCCGCGTTCAGTGTAAGCACGAGCTCAGGCGGAAGTGAAGTGTCGGCAGAGACCGCCGCGGCGCTAGCAGCTGGGTCCATCGCTTTCAGCACGGAAGGTAAAAACAGACGTTATTTGATATTTGTTTGGGGTGTGGTCTTCATGTTTCGTATCCCTTTAAAACACAAATCTGAATGACAAAACTGTATTCTGTTATCAAAGTCGTATCTCTACACAAAGCAAGATTCGAAAGGAAGTTTTAAGCAAAGTCATGAGTGCTTCCATGATCCAGTATCAGGAGCTCGGCCGTAGAAGAACATCGAATCCCCTAGGAGATTGGTAACAGGATGTCCCATCCGACTGTAGGAAGACTGCCACTTCCAAGATTATCTTAGAAAACACAAACATGCACAGGATAGTACAAAAAGTGATATCAGGTGTTCGCGAAAGTGGAGCATATCCTGCCCCACCTGTGACATCCGTCATGAGCACAACCTGCAGCCATCAAGACCACAGTTGAAATGTATGAGAAACGTTTTGAAGGCTTTCGGGAGACCTTTGATGTTATAACCCTGATTAAACAACATCTCTACCAGACTATGTCCAGCAATTTGCATGTGTCTCTCTAAGTATATTGTTGTTGTTCATTTACTTTCAGTATTAACAAATTGCCCATATCTATTGAAGATAATTATATATTGGTATCTCTTCTCACCTGTTTTGTTAACAAATACACCCGTGAAAACCTGAAATTTTGGTAAACATCACACAGATATTCGGGCAAAATGTGCTAACATGAGACCTTTTTACCATGTATTTCCGTCATTCTAACCTCAAAATTACTTGTAATCCATGTAAAAGTGCGTAGTGATTCGCTTGAAACCCTATTTAGCTGTTTGGTAGTAATGCTAATATGAATAGACGTTGTTATCGAGATTCGGACATTTTCGTTTAATTCGGGCAAAGGTCATCCTGCCCTCTCACTCCCCCCCCCCCCCCCACCCCCAATAATGGGAGCCGTACGCCTAGGCTCGTGAGACTCACTCATAATCGCGCCCGTGAAGTGGGTGAGACTCTGTGTTCGTGATAACAAATTGATCGAGATAGCGGTGGTGAAATTTGTATTGTTTATATTTTCAGATCCAGCCTACTCAGCAACGTTACTGTCGAAGGCCGTCAGTCTGTACGACTTCGCTTACAGCCACAGAGGGACCTACACAAACTCTGTTCCAGCCAGCCCCTTCTACACGTAAGTAGTCACCTTCATATGGGCGGGTTTCATCTCAGTCGGTTGATAATCACAGAAATATTTTTTTTATTATGAACTATTTCCTAAACCGGACTTTATTCAGCTGCTACAAAAAGTAACGACACGACAAATGCTGGCGTGTTGCCGTAATATGTATTTTTTTGTACATTATTGGAAAGTAAAATCTGGTTTGAACTACATTGTTTATATTGATGTAGATAATACAATATGAGTGGTCATTATATTACCATTTTCATACAACGTGTTAAAAAAACGTATTTAATGACAGTATTTATGAGGGACGAAGCGTAGCCCAGTTGTAAAGGGTTCATTTGATACGCGGTCGGTTTGGGATCGAACCCCGTCAGTCGGGCTATTTGTCAGTCTAGCTAGTGCACCACAACTAGTATATCAATAGCTATGTATGTGCTATCCTGTATGGTGTATGTCACGGGGATTCTATAATTCCCGTAACTGAATAAAACACGATTATCAAAATAACTCTCCTAACTGTATATCTTATTAGATCTCTCTGTAACAGGTGGTTAAACCCTAGTATGGCTCGTCTCTAGGTATGATCAGAGATACGATCTTATATAAAGTATATATTATTATAGCACGTTTAGCTCACTAGAAACACAACAAAACACCATACACTTTGGAATCTGTATTAAGCTACGCTGACAAATGTACAGCCGTAGTAGTTAATTAATAACAGCAATAATAACAACCCAGGACTGATCACTTAATTGGTTAATCTCTAGGTGTCTAGTTACACAATATGCGAATCACTTCACCGTTACACCACACCCACACGTGTGATAATTGAGAAACGCTTCTAGGAGAAGTTAATTAATAAAGGAATTACAACACCATTCCTAACTGGTTAATTTTTAATTAACCCTTACTACTCGTTCAGTAACGTGTGATAATTTAGGAACGCTTCCAGGGGAACTTAATTAATAAAGGAATTACAGCTCTATTCCTAACGGGTTAATTTTTAATTACCCCTAACTACTCATTCAGTAACCTTGTGACACAGAATTAATATTGGTACCTATCACAATAAAGACAATAACCTACAGTTTACCTAGGTCGTCTAGGATGACCGGCTAAGCTTTATATTACCAAATACTCGTATAATGTTAAAACAAAAAGTCTACGATTTACTTCGTCAGATGACCGAAGACACTGTCTAAAGAATATTGGTATAATACAGTATCAAAATATTTAAAGTCACATCAATCACATCAAAGTTATACACAGAGCAGAAATAAAAATATTTACCAAAGTCCAACGGACTACGTTCCCTGGAGCCGTCCTTTTCGTTCTCCTAGATATCTCTAAATCCTAGCTATTTATTCAAAAATCAGAAAACGCCTTGGGGTACAAGGCGGTACCTCCCCCTATCATCTGATATTCCAACGCGACCAAGCGGTATTATTTCTCTCTGATCGTCAGACTTACTGACGCCATCGTCGCCAAATCACGGTTGTAAAAACCGCACTCGCAGAGGTATTACGTAACTACTCGCCACATGGCCTCCAAAGCTGGACTAAGTGCATATTGGAATGCCCTATCGCGCGAAGTATTACGTAACAAGTTTCCCATCTGGGCTTAAGTGCAATTAAACTGCACACGGCCCTCTAACACAATTAAAATCGCCACAGGCGAAAACAAATTTAAGAGCATGTTCCGTCACAGTGTATATAAAACTTCACTTGCTACTAATGAACAAAATTAGCGGGTTTCCTTTCTGTATGTCATAATTACTAAATGTTTCTCATTAGCCGATGGTTAATGAATCAATGTTCTCTAATGGTGCCGTTAAATAAAACAAACTTTAAATAAACTAATGTTATGATCAGACTAACAACTATCATGACGAAGTTGGCCAACTCGCCGATCTCACGATTTCTACGACTATATATATATATATATATATATATATATATATATATATATATATATATATATATATCTAGTTGCTAGTCTCAGAACTCTAACGTTAGAGTACGATGAAAATCTGCTACATGTTGTTTCTATATTAGTAGCATGGGATCTGTTATATGCACTTTCCCTCAGACAGGACTGCATATACCACGGCCTGCGATATACCAGTCGAGGAGCACTGGCTAAGACGGGGTAAATGGGTCCACTAAGGTGATTTGATCCTATGACCCATGCACCTCGGGCGAGCTCTCTACTGACCTAGATAGATTTCGCCACTTTAGTTGCAAGGACGATACACTTATAATAAATGACACATCTATTTTAGTTAGAGATAGCAGGTGTATCAAAGACCGTGGTACGTGTTATCATGTTTGTGTGATGGTGTATATAAAAGATCCCTTGCTATTAATGGGAAAAAGCCTGCGTACAACAGCTTGTTCTGAATGTGCGCGTTAAACACTCTGACCTAATGAGGAAATGTAGCGGGTTTCCTCTTTAAGACTGTTTGACACCCATTAGCCGATTAATTAATAAACCAGTGTGATCTAGTGGTGTCGTAACACAAAAACAATATTGAACTTTGTTGCAGCTCTTACAACGGCTACAACGATGAGCTGTGCTGGGGGGCGGCCTGGTTGTACAAGGCGACTGGTGACGCGACATACATCCAAAAAGCTCACGAATTCGCCTTCGAGAACTCTGACGAATTTTCGTGGGACGGAAAGATTCGAGGTTGTCAGGTATAGGCAACGCCAGCAGCACCGTATTGATTAGTGCACAGGCCGACTAGGCTTAGGCCTAAGGATGCCAAATTGTAGAGGGCTAAAATGTTTTCCAAATATATTTTTTATTTTTAATTACTATTTTTATTTATTATTATTATTATTATTATTATGTTTTAAATGGAATTCCACTTTTTTACTAAGAAGAGTCTACTCATTTTGCCAGAATCATCCGCCCTCCCGTCTCCCCAGTGGCGTTACGAGGTGTGGGGGGGGGGGGGGGGGATGCGACCCCCAATCAAACCTTTTTTTCTTACTGCATTAAATTTTATAAAATCATATATACATGCATACATACTATGGGTTGCCCTCCCCCCTCCCCACTAATAGTGGGTTGCCCCACCCTACTGGCTGCACCAGTACGCCTCTCCCGCTCATGTTAATCCGCGTAGCACTAACTGTTTCCACGTAGCATACTCTTTATTCTACATGATCAAACACAACACCCACACTAGCCCGAGTACGCGGGCCGTAAGAGAGCAAGTCGGAAATCTTAACAGTTTTAATACTCTCCTCATGGACGTCCGCAGCGGGGGGACAAAGGGTTGGGGGGGGGGGGGCACTTACCCCTTCATGAATTTAGGCCTGATTTGTTTTCCAATAATATTATATTCGTCAGGTAAAGTGCGTGTTACCTTTGAATATTTAAAATATTGGCATTTACTAATATTTGCTATGACAAATTTTAATTGAACATCCTTTTTATTAAACTTTTACCCACGAGCATGGCCCCATCTCGAGTCAACTCTACATGTACGAACGAAAAAAATGTCGAGGGTTTCTTCTCTATATGTGAGAATTATCAAGTGTTTGATATCTAATAGCCGACGATTAATAATCAATGTGCTTTTAGTGGTGAATGTCCACTACTACTACTACTGCTACTACTACTACTACTGGTGCTGCTGCTGCTGCTACTACTACAGCTGCTGCTACTATTACTGCTACTGCTGCTGCTGCTGCTTGTGCTTCTGCTGCTGCTGCTGCTGCTGCTACTGCAATTGCAGCAGAAGAAGCAGCAGCAGTAGAAGTAGTAGCAGCAGCAGAGTAGTAACAACAACCAGTAGTAGCAGTAGTAGCAGTAGCAGTAGTAGTAGAAGAAGCAACAACAACAGTAGCAACAGTAGCAACAGCAGTAACAGCAGTAGCAGCAGTAGTAGTAGAAGCAGTAGCAGCATCAACAGCAGCAGTAGTAGTAGTAGCAGTAGCAGCAATAGCAGTAGCAGCAGTAGCATCAGTACTAGTAGCAGCACTAGCAGCAGCAGTAGTAGCAGCAGTAGTAGTAGGAGCAGTAGTAGTAGTAGTAGTAGTAGTAGTAGTAGTAGTAGTACTAGTAGCAGTAGTAGTAGCTGTAGTAGCAGCAGCAGTAGTAGCAGCAGTAGTAGTAGTAGTAGTAGTAGCAGTAGTGTTAGCTGTAGTAGTAGCAGCAGCAGTAGTAGCAGCAGCAGTAGTAGTAGCAGCAGTAGTATCAGCAGCAGTAGTATCAGCCGCAGTAGTAGTAGCAGCAGTAGTAGCAGCAGCAGTAGTAGTAGCAGTAGTAGTAGCAGTAATAGCAGCAGCAGTAGTAGCAGCAGTAGTAGTAGCAGTAGTAGCATCTGCAGTAGTAGCAGCAGCAGTAGTAGCAGCAGTAGCAACAGTAGCAGCAGCAATAGTAGTCGCAGCAGTAGTAGTAGCAGTAGTAGCAGCAGCAGTAGTAGCAGCAGTAGTAGTAGTAGTAGCAATAGTAGCAGTAGTAGCAGCAGTAGTAGCAGCAGTAGTAGCAGCAGCAGTAGTAGCAGCAGCAGTAGTAGCAGCAGTAGCAGCAGCAGTAGTAGCAGCAGTAGTAGCAGCAGCAGTAGTATCAGCCGCAGTAGTAGTAGCAGCAGTAGTAGCAGCAGCAGTAGTAGTAGCAGTAGTAGTAGCAGTAGTAGCAGCAGCAGTAGCAGCAGCAGTAGTAGTAGCAGTAGTAGCAGCAGCAGTAGTAGCAGCAGCAGCAGCAGCAGCAGTAGTAGCAGCAGTAGCAACAGTAGCAGCAGCAGTAGTAGTAGCAGCAGTAGTAGTAGCAGTAGTAGCAGTAGTAGCAGCAGCAGTAGTAGCAGCAGTAGTAGTAGTAGTAGTAGCAATAGTAGCAGTAGCAGCAGCAGTAGTAGCAGTAGTAGCAGTAGTAGCAGCAGCAGTAGTAGCAGTAGTCGCAGCAGCAGTAGTAGCAGCCGCAGTAGTAGCAGCAGTAGTAGCAGCAGCAGTAGTAGCAGTAGTCGCAGTAGTAGTAGTAGTAGCAGCAGCAGTAGTAGCAGTAGTAGTAGCAGCAGCAGTATTAGCAGCAGTAGCAGCAGCAGTAGTAGCAGCAGCAGTATTAGCAGCAGTAATAGCAGTAGTAGCAGTAGCAGTAGTAGCAGCAGCAGTAGTAGCAGTAGTAGTAGCAGCTTTAGTAGTAGCAGTAGTAGAAGTAGTAGCAGTATTAGCAGCAGCAGTAGTAGCAGCAGTAGCAGCAGCAGTAGTAGCAGCAGTAGCAGCAGCAGTAGTAGCAGTAGTATCAGCAGCAGTAGTATCAGCAGTAGTAGCAGAAGCAGTAGTAGCAGCAGTAGTAGCAGAAGTAGCAGCAGCAGTAGTAGCAGCAGTAGCAGCAGCAATAGCAGCAGCAGCAGTAGCAGCAGTAGTAGTAGCAGAAGTAGCAGCAACAGTAGTAGTAGCAGTAGCAGCAGCAGCAGTAGCAGTAGTAGTAGTAGCAATAGAAGTAGCAGCAGTAGTAGTAGCAGCAATCCCAGCAGCAGTGGCAGCAGTAGCAGCAGTAGCAGTAGCAGCAGTCTCAGCAGCAGCAACAGTAGTGGCATCAGTTGTAGCAGCAGCAACAGTATTTGTATTAGTGGTAAAAGGCTGTGTATAACTCTCTATTTAACAGGTTTTGCTGTATGAGATCGCAAAGGAACGAAATGATGTCACTAACGAAAATACATTCAGGACGGACATCGATACTTTCCTGACGGCTTGGATGCCAGGTGGAAGTATACAGCAGACTCAATGCGGCCTCAGTTGGATCAGACAGTGGGGGCCATTGCGCTATGCAGGCAAGGGATGTTCTATATACAATTATCAGGGTTGGGGTGGCCATCAGCATTGTATATTTGCAGCACTCCAGGCATTTGGACTTAATTTTCTTGCTTATATTGATTACTCAGGCACGGATCCAGGGTGTGTGTGTATATACAATCAGTTAAATGGAAGTTGCATATTATCGATGAATGGACTTTAAAATACGTGGGGTAAAACGTTTTTTTGACATGAGCAATGGAGGGCCCAGATCCCCTCGAGCGCCCCCTCCCCCACCCTCCTTCTACACGCACACACACACGCACACACTCACACATGCACGCACGCACACACACGGGTCTGCAACTACTGAGAGAAAAGTATGTCTAGTGTCCTTACAACTTCATATTCAAACAATTATAACTTTGTTTTAGTTGTAGTTGGCATTGGGATTCGAACTCAGAGGTGCGAATTTACTCTCTCTCTCTCTCTCTCTCTCTCTCTCTCTCTCTCTCTCTCTCTCTCTCTCTCTCTCTCTCTCTCTCTCTCTCTCTCTCTCTCTCTCTCTCTCTCTCTCTCGCTAGAAACTACATACATTTACAATGCTTAAACAGTTCCGTTTAATACAGACCGGTTTGGTAAATTCAGCTCATCATATTTAGTAAATCAGTAAGCTACTTTAAAGGGACATTCCTGAGTTTGCTGCATTGTAACATGTTTCCGACTAATAAAATATTTCTACGATTAAACTTACATATTAAATATATTTTCTTGTTTAGAATATCGGTGTCTGTATATTCAATGTGTTTTTGGTCGTCTTAATATTTAATATTTTTATGCAGAAAAATATATTTGATATGCAATTACAATCTTTAAAAAAATCTCAGGAATGTCCTTTTAAAATTTGATGATTCGTGTTTGCTGGATTTATCTTTCATTTGAGTGCTCGCTTGAGGTGCTTGCGTCGCAGGATCGAACGACATCGGTGGATCCATTCAACTGAATGGGTTTTTTCTCGTTCCAACCAGTGCACCACAACTGGTCAAAGGCCGTGGTATGTGCTTTCCTGTCTGTGGGAAAGTGCATATAAAAGATCCCCTGTAGCATTAGCAGCATTAAAAATAATGCAGCGAATTTTCCTATGATGACTACGTGTCAGAATTACCGAATGATTGACATCAATAGGCGATGATTAATTAATTAATGTGCTCTAGTGGTGTCGTTAAACAAAACAAACTTCTTCTTTACGTTACATATTTTCTGCAGTGTCCATTTAAATAGTCGATGTGGCTTTGGCTTGGGGTGGAAACATTTAATGCGTAATTAAATGCGAGAAGCCCGTCGAATTTGGAGATTCTATTTTGAAAGAAAAAAAGAAATGTTTTATTTAACGACGCACTCAACACATTTTATTTACGGTTATATGGCGTCAGACATACATGTATGGTTAAGGACCACATATATTGAGAGAGGAAACCCGCTGTCGCCATTTCATGGGCTACTCTTTTCGATTAGCAGCAAGGGATCTTTTATATGCACTATCCCACAGACAGGATAGTACATACCACGTACATTGATATACCAGTCGTGGTGCACTGGCTGGAACGAGAAATAGCCCAATGGGCCCACCGACGGTGATCGATCACAGACCGACCACGCATCGAGCGAGCGCTTTTCCACTGGGCTACGTTGCGCCACATTGTATTTTGAATACTACGACCTCTCAATGTTATTTTAATCTTATGTTCACAGCAAACACGGCTTTGATCGCCCTAATCGCAGCCGAGGACGGCATCAAAACGACGTCATTCAGGGCGTGGGCGACGAAACAGATCAACTTCATGCTTGGTGACAACTTGAACCACAGGAGCTACGTTGTTGGCTTCGGCAACAACCCGCCTGTACGGCCTCACCACAGCAGCAGGTGCGTGTCTAAAGGTGGCGCCACACGACGCAGTGCCGCATTATCCCTAACGCTGACTAGGCTGAAAGCCTAGGGGCCCACCAAAAGCAGGGCCCATGCAACCTTTTTTCTTTCTTTTAGTGTTAAATGTTGGGGGATGTCGAGGGGCCCAAGGAAGCTCGAAGCCTAAGGGCCCTGCCATGGGTTAATACGGCACTGACACGACGCAAGTGTTTCGTACGAGAAATAGCCTATTGCATTGCAGGCGATGGAATCGCAATGTTCGTCTTGTCAGAATCGGCTATTCTTGTATGAGACACTCGTATTGTGTGGCGTTGCCATAAACAAACGTGCAGGCTCTCGTGGTATTATAGACATGATAAAAACATACACATGGTAAAAAAAACTCCATACACATGATAAAAACCATATGCATGATGAAAACCATACACATGAACAGAACGCCCAGTAACTGCAGGATTATCTGTGTAGTAGGTGCGATGATGATGATGATGATGATGATGATGATGAAGATGACGATGATGATGGTGATGATGATGATGATGATGATGATGACGATGATGATCATGATGATAATTACGACTGTGTTAGTGACAATGGTGATATTGATGGTGATGGTGATGGTGATGATGAAAATGATGACGATGATGACGATGATTTGAATATGTTAATGTTGATATTGATTATCATAACGATGATGATAATAATGAAGTGAAGACGATGTCGTAGTTTCGTTTTCTGCTGCTGTTGTAATTATCTTAATATGACATATTTTCTTTTTATATGTTTTCATCCAACTAGTGATCAAACATCCCTTTAAAAAATAATAAAGGAACAAATGAGAGTAAAAGAAATATATAACTACAAGAAGACAACATTTTTTAAAATCAAATAATAAAAAATAAAACCTATTAGGATCCATTCAACTGATTTTTTTATTTTTTTATTTTGTGTTCCATCCAGTGCACCACAACTGATCAAAGACCGTGGTATGTACTTTTTCTGTCTGTGGGAAAGTGCATACAAAAGATACAAAATATTTGACATCCAATAGCCAATGATTAATTAATCAAGGTGCTCCAGTGGTGTCGTTAAACAAAACCAACTTCTTTTTTTCTTCTTTTTTTTCAGTTCCTGTCCAGACGTGCCTGCCCCATGCGGTTGGAACGAGTACAGCAGCCCCGGTCCTAACCCACAGACCCTGCATGGGGCACTGGTGGGTGGACCCGCCCTGAACGAGTCGTACCAAGACGTGCGCAGCGACTACATCCAAAATGAGGTGGCGTGCGACTACAACGCCGGCTTTCAGTCCTCACTGGCTGGTAAGTACTGGTTCGAAATCAAGTTTATTCGATGGGTTGGGTTTTTCCCCACCTTATAAATTCAATGTCGAATTCAGAAGAGGGTTGTGTGTACCCATTTTAATGACTTTAAAAAACTCACACATATCATTCACAATATAACCTACAACACTAAATTGTACCGAAAAACGTCCCACCAAAAACACCACCACTGTCAATACTAATATACAAAAACAAGAACAAAATAGTAGATTGATGACACCAAAAACACCACCACCGTCAATACTAATATACAAAACCAAGAACAAAACAGTAGATTGATGAAACCAAAAACACCACCAACGTCAATACTAATATACAAAAACAAGAACAAAATAGTAGATTGATGACATCAAAAACACCACCACCGTCAATACTAATATACAAAAACAAGAACAAAACAGTAGATTGATGACACCAAAAAACACCACCAACGTCAATACTAATATACAAAAACAAGAACAAAACAGTAGATTGATGACACCAAAAAACACCACCAACCTCAATACTAATATACAAAAACAAGAACAAAACAGTAGATTGATGACACCAAAAATATTACGGTAAGTGAGACCTATAATTTTGTCAGGAGCACGTTGTAGCTCAACCGGCAGCGTGTCCGCCTATGAAGCGGTCGGTCATCGGATCGATCCTTCTCAGTCGACCCATTTGCAGTTTGGGCTATTTTCCGTTCCAGCCAGTGGTCCACAACTGGCTCACCAAAGGCCGTGGTATGTGCTGTCCTGTCTGTGGGAAAGTGCATATAAAAGACCCCTTGCTGCTTATTGGAAAGAGTAGCATATGTGGCGGCAGCGGGTTTTCTCGAAAGAAATATGTCAGAAGTGTCATATGCTTGACGTCCAATAGCCGATGATAACATAAACAAAATCAATGTTCTCTAGAGGCGTCGTTAAATAAAACAAAATTTACTTTTTTATAATTTTGCCAAATGTTTACTTTTGGAATTGTAAGTAAATTCACAGATTCATATATTTGTAGTTCATGTACCAACTTTTTTTTCTTTCTAATTTAAAAATACATACTATGGTTTTCTCTTCTTTTTTTTTCTTTTCATTCCAGGTTTGATACATCTCGAAGATTCATCACAACTTCCGGCAGTAACCCCGCCATCAGGATGTTAAATTCTACAAACGAAAATAATCCATAAAATAAATAAATGCATTTTTTAATTCACTAAGTTAGTTGAGTTATATAATTAGACTAGATGTAACCCGTGTTGTCAAACACGATCACGTTTAGATGGGATGTGGTCGCCTAACTATCGCCCCCCCCCCCCCCCCCTCAACAAAAAAAACTAAACAATAACAAAACAACCGTAAATATTCCAATAGAGGCTAGTAGCCAGGACCCATATTTTCGAAGCTATCTTAGCCCTACGAACTCGTAAAATCATCGTAGGGTGTGACGTCACTACAGCACACGCCATAGTTTTATGATCTCGTAGGCAAAGATTGCTTCGAAAATATGGGCCCAGATTCGAAAAACATCGTAACTTTAAGTTTGCTGTTAAGAAGTTTTATTTGTTTTCTAAACCAAACGTTTTGTTTCAGTTAAGGCTGGTTTCCATAAAATCTGTAGCCATTATGCGACCGACGTACATCGACCCAGATCAAACTAAACTCAGTGGCCCGAGTTCACAAAGTCTGTTTTGAACGTACATGCGTGTAACTGTGTGTATTTACAATGATTAGACACCAGTGCCCATATTTATGAAGCTATCTTAGCGCTACGAAATCGTAAACCCATCGTAGGTGTGACGTCACTACAGCATATGCTATAGTGACGTCATAGCTTACGATCGGTTTACGATTTCATAGGCAAAGATTGCTTCGAAAATATGGGCCCTGCACTGAACACAAACTGGCTTCGTAAATCGTTCCATTAAGTCCTCGATTAGGACAAATTGAGACAGCTATAAAATTGCTTGTTTCATATACTGTTCGAGATACACGCATAGTGGTTATGTCCGAATTGGTTACAAATCTATACATCGTTGCTATAAATCGGTGGAAGTTACAATGATTTCAAATGTTATCCATCTGCTGGTTACTAGCTTTGTATTCCCCACTAACCATTCGTGATGTGAGTCCATGACATCATGCTTGCACCCACGTTGGGTATAAGCACGAACATGTATTAAGACAACAAACATTGGTATATTTTAAATGTGTAAATACTGAAAATATGCAAATGTACATGGAAACAAATTAGAAGATAAATACATACATACTCGTACATACATACTCGTACACACACATATACATACATACATACATACATATATACTCGTACATACATGAATACATACATACATACTTGTACATACATACATACATACATACATATATATATATATATATATATATATATATATATATATATATATATATATATATATATATATATATATATATGCACACACATGCACACATAGACATACGAATAGAGAGAGATATGTGGAGAGAGAGAGAGAGAGAGAGAGAGAGAGAGAGAGAGAGAGAGAGAGAGAGAGAGAGAGAGAGAGAGAGAGAGAGAGAGAGAGAGAGAGAGAGAGAGAGAGAGAGAGAGAGAGAGAGAGAGAGAGAGAGAGAGAGAGAGAGAGAGAGAGAGATTTAAAGATTTAAAGACACATATACGATCGAACGGACAGGCAGACAGATATATAGTGCCCTTAGGGAAATAGTATGTGTTTATTTGTTTTCAAATTTCTAACATATTAATTAAAACAAAACAGTTTTTGTAATTTCAACTCTTTCTATCTCCTTGCGTTATTACCTCATCTTTGCTCCTCCGCTACTAGATTATTGCATGCTTCATTAATGGTAGTACTAAACCAAATAACTTCCGGTTGGGTCAAAGTTCGAGGTGCACCCAACGTTTGATAGAGAAGTGAACACCACAAGTTCTGTGATTGGTGATAAATCTGAGTGTGTTGGTTGTAAAGAAAAATAGTTCATCTGGGCAAAAAATGTATGCAATTTTATTTCATCTAGTACGACTGTGTCAAGTAGCCTTGTGCTTGAAACATGTATGGGGTACCTGTAAAAACAATTACTCGAATCTTGTGCGGAACTAGGGTAGTTATAGACGCTACCCGTTATGTCAGAAATGAGCATCTTTACCCCTATTTTTTTCTGATTCACTTTAAGGGTGAGGGGTGGTAGTATTTATATCTGTGGCGTTTATGTCGATTGATACGCTGCAGGATGTTTAGCCACATATGTTACTATTGTCGTCTATGTGATTTGATTTGGTAGTATATACCCTCTCAACATTTTTATATAATAGCTGGGATCACAATATTTGATCACGGTGGTGGCAACTTTATTTATTCATCAGCTGTATCATCTAAGATAACCTCCAAAACACAATAGTCACCCACCCCTTATCCACATTCCAACGCTCCGGTACCGACGGCCCTAATAGCCGATGTGTTTTTTCATGCTGGGATGTCGTTAAACATTCATTCACTTGTAAACAAGTCGTCACTAACAACGTCATTACATTGACTTGTGTGAACTCGTGAACGTATCCAGGTTAAGAGGATTGCCTAAAACAGATCGTATCATTGCCTGGGGAATATGACACATCATGTTTACACTCTGTACTTTTAGATTCTCTTGACAGCAGCAATGGATTGTGGGATACGTTTCCCGGTCCAATCATCCTCTCGTCAATATTTGTCTGGCGGTAATTTCAGTTCGTGCTTATAATCCAATTAAGGTTCAAGCACGCTGTCCTAGGCACACACCTCAGCTATCTGGGCTGTCTGTCCAGGACAGTGAGTTAGTTGTTTTGGTTAGTGAGAGAGAACAGGGTGTAGTGGCGTTGCACCTACCCAATGAGTCGTTAAAACTTGCTCTGTGTTTGAGCCGGTACTGAGCTGCGAACCCTGTACTTACCAGCCTGTAGTCCGATTGCCTAACCAATGCGCCACCGAGGCCGGTCTCGGGCGGTAAAGCACAAAAACCGTGTAGGACTTGTTTGTGTGCGTGGAGTGGTCGTGGTATGTGCTGCCCTGCCTTTGGGAAAGTACATATAAAAGATCAATTACTGTTAATGGAAAAATGTAGCCGGTTACCTATATTACTACGAGTCGAAAATAGCCAATGATTAATAAATCAGAGTGCTCTAGTGGTGTTGATAAACGAAACAAACTTTAACTTTGAACATAAAGTTAAAGTTTGTTTGTTTAACGACACTACTAGAAAACATTTATTTATTCATCATTCGCTATTGGGTATCAAACATTTTTGTAATTTTGACATTTTTAAGAGTGAAAACCTGCTACATTTTTCCATTAGTAGCAAGGGAACTTTTATATGCACTCTCCCACAGACAGGATAGCACATACCACGGCCTTTGATATACCACTCGTGATGAATTGGTTGGAACGTGAAATAACCCGATGGGCCCACCGACGGGGATCGATCCCAAACCGACCGCGCATCAAGCAGGAGCTTTAACTTTGAAGTCTAAAACTGGGTCTTAGGAGCCAATGAATGAATTTTGTTTCGCCTTTTCGCCTTTTCGTCTTTACTTAGTAAAGAGGCGAAATATGTGTAATACTTCTCTGACAGCGGCGTTTGACGGCAACGATGGTGACGACGTTTTCAACTTTTGTGTTTAGCTCAATTAAATTCTTACGTTGAGATCAATTGCTCACAGGCCAATACTCACAAGCCAATACCCGAATTGGTTTATAGTAGGCGATACATTTAAATTCGTGTTGACTCGCCTTGTTAATCAACTCATTCTATTACCATTATCAAGAAAGAAATGTTTTATTTAACGACGCACTCAACACATTTTATTTACGGTTATATGGTGTCAGACATACGGTTAAGGACTACACAGATTTTGAGAGGAAACTTCATGGGTACTCTTTCCGATTAGCAGCAAGGGATCTTTTATTTGCACAACCCACATGCAGGACAGCACAAACCATGGTCTTTGATGAACCAGTTATGGATCACTGGTCGGTGCAAGTGGTTTACACCTACCCATTGAGCCTTGCGGAACACTTACTCAGGGTTTGGAGTCGGTATCTGGATTAAAAATCCCATGCCTCGACTGGGATCCGAACCCAGTACCTACCAGCCTGTAGACCGATGGCCTGCCACGACGCCACCGGGGCCGGTAAAAATGAATAATAACTAAACATTACATTAATTGTTGGAAACCACATCTAGCTATCGCATCACCTTAACTAAACCATGATGGAGTGAAATCCATGTCATGCCTCTCGGCAATTTTAGTTTTTTTTAATTATGGACAATTGCCATAATACAATTATTTTTACAAAATATCATTAACAAATGGAGTATGGTTGAATAACGTACGTTTAGGGATAAAACAAATTATTTTTGTTCAGGTAATACTTAGTTAGACCATAAAATAGGTCAGTGGTCTGTAACAATATGCCTTTAATCAACACATTGCATTATCATTATTATTTAAGTTCATGATGGTCTGTAGAACGTAGGAATTTTAGTTTGTTTCATTTTTCGTCATCTGGACAACAACAACGATGAAATAATTTTATTTATTGGACCTGATATTTATTGTTTACAATCCTGAACACCCGTGAGGAGGAGTTACAGACGGAAGGTGAGATCTTGCTTGGAGATGAACCAGACCTGAAACAAAAGCATAATGCATGTCAGTTAGGACAAGAAAATAGTAGTCGGTCACTGATCAGACCAAAGTTCTAGAATCAGTGCAGTTGTGTGTGTGTGTGCGTGCGTGCGTGCGTGCGTGCGTGCGTGTGTGTGTGTGTGTGTCTGTGTGTGTGTGTGAGACAGAGAGAGAGGGGAGGGGGTGATTGGGCCCGACATTTGTTGCTAGTCTGAGCACACATTACAAATCAACACGACGCCAAAATGTTAGATTAAGCGCACCCGTCGTAAGTCCCGTCAGTGGGCCCATTGGGCTGTTTCTCGTTCCAGCCTGTGCACTACGACTGGTATATCAAAGGTCGTGGTATGTGCTATCATGTCTGTGGGATGGTGCATATAAAAGAGCCCTTACCGCCAATGGCAAAATGTAGCGGGTTTCCTCTCTAAGACTATATGTCAAAATTACCAAACGTTTGACATCCAATAGCTCTAATGGTTTCTTTAAACCAAGCAAACTTTTTAACTTCGGGAGTCGGGAGTTGGGAAAATTATAATGCAATCGTCGAGTTGTCTACCGTTCTGCTGTTAGTTGACAGTCTGAGCCTAGAGCATTACGTTATAGAACAGGATAGTTATCGGTGTCTCGTCTATGACTGTCTGCGACGACTTGCCGCGTATTACATATTTTACGGGAACAATTCTCAACACTGACCCGCAAGTGCGGACTGGAAGCCAGCGTTGTAGTCGCACGCCACCTCGTTGTGGATGTAGTCGCTGCGTTTGTCGACGTACCCCTCGTGTTTGTCCGGCCCCCCGACCAGTGCTCCGTACAGGACGTGGGGGTTAGGGGCGTGGCTGTCAAACTGATCCCAGCCACACGGGGCAGGCATGTTTGGACATGAACTGTAATAATAATAATAATGATGATGATGATGATGATGATGATGATGATGATGATGATGATGATGATGATAATAATAATAATAATCATCATCATCATCTTTATCATCACCGAAATATCACCACTACCACCACTACTGCTACTGATTATGATTATGATAATAATGGTGATAATGATAGTGATACTTGTTATATTAGTACTAATATCAATGATAATAATCTCGATAATAATAATAATAATAATAATAATAATAATAATAGTAGTAGTAGTAGTAGTAGTAGTAGTAGTAGTAGTAGTAGCAGTAGTAGTAGTAGTAGTAGTAGTAGTAGTAGTAGTAGTAGTAGTAGTAGTAGTAGTAGTAGTAGTAGTAGCAGCAGCAGCAGTGATAGTAGTAGTAGTAGTAGTAGTAGTAGTAGTAGTAGTAGTAGCAGCAGCAGTAGTAGTAGTAGTAGTAGTAGTAGTAGTAGTAGTAGTAGTAGTAGTAGTAGTAGTAGTAGTAGTAGTAGTAGTAATAGTAGTAATATAATAAAGGTTGAACAACCCCCCCCCCCCCAAAAAAAAAAAACCGGACAGACAGACAGACAAACAAACAAACAATTAAAGAAAAAAAATATATATAATAATAATAAAATAAATAAAATAAATAAAATAAATAAAATAAAATAAAATAAAATAATGTTCGCAGAAAGAAATGCTATTTTTGATGACCATGACTGGGTCTTATATAATACTAGTCTAGATTCGCGTAATTGTTTGACCGTCAAATAAATGAACCCGGTCGCTGACAAATCCACAAGGTGGGCGCTGGAGGTGCGCACCCCACCTTACTCCACCTCACCCCACCGCCGTAGGCTATGACGACACTACGACACTTAGATAATAACCTTCGTCGTGTTCACCATACCGTAGCGCTAGGGTAGTTTCGAAAGTATAGGGCCGGGATCTTTGGCTGGAACGGGAAAAAGCAGCATGAGTACACACACCTGCTGCTATGATGAGGTCGTACCGGCGGGTTGTGGCCAAACCCAACGACGTAGCTCCTGTGATGTTTGTTGTCGCCGAGCATGAAGTTGATTTGTTTCGTCGCCCACGTCCTGTACGTCGTCGTTTTGATGCCGTCTTCAGCCGCGATCAGAGCAATCAGCGCCGTGTTCGCTGTAAATAAATAGATAAATAATTAAATAAATAAATAAATAAATAAAAAATTAATAATCAAACAAATAAACAAATAAACAAATAAATAAATTAATAATATATTATACAAGATATTATGACAATTTTCGTTCGTTCTGACAGCTTCTCTTTCGATCTGCACCGAAGACCATCTTTTTTGTACTTGCCCAATGCAGCACTTTACATGGATCTTTTTTGCACGCAAGTACAGTCAACTATCGTGCACACATCGTGTTAAATATTGCGTACAAAGATGGATTCCATAATTACAACATCAATGGACGCCGCCATTTTTGTCACTTTAAGTGACTTAATATAGAAGTTGGGAACAGAGTAGTGTAAGGCCACAACACACACAAATACACACGCACTGAGTTTTATTTGTTCCGAGCTTAACTCGGTGGGACCCACTTAATGAATCAAAGTAAAAATCCCCCTCTTCCCCTCACAAAACAAGGCAAATTAGTTGTTTTACTTAACTGCATAATAGTCCAGAGGAAATGTGAATGAGTCGTGCACTTTTTGATAAAAGCATAAAACTTGGTACACACATACTAAACATAATCGATATTAATTTTAAACCTAAAATTGCCCCTAAATATCACAAGGGCCACCAGATATCAGTTTTAATATCCTTAACGTATACTATTTTTGGCTAATTTATACGTCATAATAGTAATAAACATACACAGTGGCCATCTTGAAAAATGGCCGCCATGGCCACCACAGGTCATATTGATAATGCCTCCAATCTTTAAAATATTCTCTATGATGTGCAATCTATCTTGCTTTTATCAAACAGTTCCCGATTAGGTCGTTTTTGTGCACATATCCTATGGACTATAATACAATATACCACACTTCATGAGCCAAAAGTACACGCCCTCTTACCCCCCTCTGCCTCCAAATGCAAATTATGTTTCACTTACCAGCATAACACAATGGCCCCCACTGCATGAGCCAGCCGAGACCGCACTGTGTCTGGTGAACACTGCCTCCCGGCAACCAGTTGTCGACAAACCCCTCGATGTATCTCTTGTACCTATGTTCGTTCGTCGTGTCGTGTTTCTCCTTTGCTATCTCATGCAACAACACCTAAACGACAGAAAGGAAGGAAGGGAGGAAATGTTTTATTTAACGACGCACTCAACACATTTTATTTACGGTTATATGGCGTCGGAAGGGAGGAAATGTTTTATTTAACGACGCACTCAACACATTTTATTTACGGTTATATGGCGTCGGAAGGAAGGAAATGTTTTATTTAACGACGCACTCAAAACATTATATTTATGGTTATATGACGTCGGATTTAATATGGTTAAGCACCACACATATGTTGATAGAGGAAACCCGCTGTCGCCACTTTGTGGGCTACTCTTTTCGATTAGCAGCAAGGAATCTTTTATATGCACCATCCCACAGACAGGATAGTACATGCCACGGTCTTTGTTAAACTAGTTGTGGATCACTGGCTGGAACGAGAAATATCCCAATGGACCCACCGACGCGAATTAATCCTAGATCGATCGCGCATCGGGCGAGCACTTTATCACTGAGCTACGCCTCCATCTCCCATCCCCCCACCCCCAGACGACAGATGCAAACACGTTCACGCCAGGAATGAATGGATGGATGGATGGATGGATGGATGGATGGATGAATGAATGGATGGATGACACCCCAGCAATACATGTTCCCACACATTTTCTTTTTATCTCCCAAGTTCAAAAGACATAAATCTGTGGAAAAACTGGGTAAATCCTCATAAAAGTCAAACTTGATCTGCAAGACACAAAATTTGAGTTCAATATCTTGAGGTGGTGCGGAAAAAACAAAAAGAGTTCGGAATGTTTTGTTGTTTTGATCTACTACATTCAACAGCCATAACTCGTATATATTATTAAAACTAACGATGAAGTCCAAATATACTTAAGGGTTTCGTTAATGGACAATGCTGCCTCGGGGGGTTAAAATCTTAAGTGTTGTGAACGTCCTGGTACAATTGGAAGTAACATATATTCTGTCTGTTCCACCTGGCAACCTCGAATCTTTCCGTCCCATGAGAATTCGTCCGAGTCGCTATGCGAGAAGTCGTGCGCTTTCTGGAGGTATGAGTGGTGTCCTGTCGCCTTGTACAGCCAAGCAGCGCCCCAACACAACTCGTCTGTGTAGCCATCATTCGAACTGAAATACATTACACTGGGTAAAAATCATCTTTGTAGCTACCGTAGAAACTGAAATACGTTATATGTGGTAAACATTGTCTTTGTAGATGCGCTATGAGGAGAAATACGTTATACTAAGTAAAGATCGTCTTTGTAACAGTTGTAGGAACTGAAACACTTTATATTAGGTAAAGATCGTCTTTGTAACAGTCATGGAAACCCGAATACGTTATACTAGGTAACGATCGTCTTTGTAACAGTCGTAGGAACTGAAACGCTTTGTACTAGGTAAAGATCGTCTTTGTAACAGTTGTAGAAAACCGAAATACGTTATACGAGGTAACGATTTAGTTTTAGTTTGTTTGTTTGATTATTTGTTTGTTTGGTAGGTTGGTTGGTTGTTCGATTATGTGTTTGTAAGTCAGGTCGTAAGACAGTAAGTAAGTATGGTACAGGCCGTTGTGTGACCTATCCTGCCATGGACAGCTAATCGGCAGCAGTGGCCCATACGGCAGCAACAGCTTTCTTCTCCATACTCCTACTCACGCGTAGAAGTCCTTGGCTGGCACGGAGTCGGTGTACGTCCCTCTGTAGTGGTAGGCGAAGTCATACAAACTCTTGGCCTTTTCCAGTAACCTCGCTGAGTATGATGGATCTGTATAAATATAAACACTTTCAGCGCATAAAGGCTCCTGTCCTGGACGGATGAGCCGGCGAATGTCGACACCTGCGCCCATCACAGGCGTGTGCTACAACAGCTTGTTCTGAATGTGCACGTTAAAATCTATGACCTGACCTGCGCATAAGGCGCAAATTCCATTATCTGCAATCCGTATACGTAATGCGTAATCCGTAAAAAAACCCTATTCTCTATGGCAACAGGTTGATAAGATTCCATTCTATTTTTGCGTGTTCGTAAGCGTGTGCATACGAGCCTGCGTTATAGATTATACACATATTATATGTGCGTATTTGCGTTATGTTAATTTAAAATGTTCGGCGTTCCGATTACGGACACATGCAAGTTGCGACTAAGACACTAGACAGTGAAACACTTTTGGACCATAATTTATTTATTTTTCAAACTGTCCTAAATACGCAAAATCAATAAGTACTTCTAAAGCAATGCATGTCTCTTCGGGGCGCAACAAATGTGTATATCTGCTTAGCTAAAGGACCATACATCGCCATGATCTCTAACAGTAAATCATAAAGCTATTTATTTATAAATCAAATCACCTCAATATCTTCAGGTATTGTAAAAACCAAAAGTCCGGAGAAAAAAAAATTCTTATCTCCTAAGTTTAAGAGCAATAATTCTGTCATAAATGGGTAAATCGAAATGAAAGTCAATTTTGATCTGTCACAGTGCATCATAAAGCTATTTACAAAATTCCAACTCAATATTTTTAGGCATTGTGAAAAAAAGTTCGAAAAACTATATGTGGGACAGACAGACAGAAGGACGGATATGAAACCTATAGTCCGCGGCCTCGGTAGTGTCAAAGTTACGCGCTGTCGGACATAAGGATGGTAGGTACTGGGTTCGCAGCCCGGTATCGGCTTCCACCCAGAGCGAGTTTTAACGACTCAATGGGTAGGTGCATGACCACTACACCCTCTTCTCTCCTACTAACCACCAACATCTAACCCACTGTCCTGGACAGACAGCCCAGATAGCTGAGGTGTGTGCCCAGGACAGCGTGCATGAACGTTAATTGAATATAAGCACGAAAATAAATTGTAATGAAATGAAATAGTCCCCTGCGAAATGGGACAAACAAGTGTGTTCTGTCACTTTAAGAAGGCAAGATCACCTTTTGTTTTGAAAGCGATCGATCCCGCTGCCATGGCCGCGGCGGTCTCTGCCGACACCTCGGTGCCTCCCGAGCTCCTAGTGACACTGAACGCGGGCCTAGCCATCGTCATCTGTTCGGGTCTGCCCCAGTAGTCGTGATCCTTGTTCCCATCGCCGACCTTAAAGGAAACACAAATACGACCCGAATTCAGCGGGTGCGTAACAATGACAGGGCTTATTCTATTCGAAGACTCTTCCTTCTGCCAAAACGGTCTTATCCTTTATGGGTCCATCATATTCATAATATACATTTTGTATATTTAAGGAAGGAAGGAAGGGAGGGAGGAAGGAAGGAAGGAAATGTTTTATTTAACGACACCCTCAACATATTTTATTTACGGTTATATGGCGTCGGACGTATGGTTAAGGACCACATAAATATTGAGAGAAGAAACCCCCTGTCGCCACTTCATGGGCTACTCTTTTCTGAGAAATAGCCCAATGGGCCCACTGACGACGGGGATCGATCCTAAACCGACCGCGCATCAGGCGAGGGCTTTACAACTGGGCGACATCCCGCTCCTAATGAATATTTAAGTGCTGGGTTGTTAAACATTAATTCATTCTCATTTATGGACTATTTCATATACAACGCCACAACATATGCTGACGTCCAAAAGAAACTATACTATACTATACTGTACTGTACTGTACTGTACTATACTATACTCTACTATACTATACTATACTATACTATACTATACTATACTATACTATACTATACTATACTATACTATACGAATACTCAGAATATGAACACTAAACTATAGCCTACGAATTCTCCGAGAGACTACTGAAGAAATGTTTAAAATATATATTCATAAGAGTGGTGTTTTGGCATGTTGAGAACAAAATTTCATTTCATAAACGCAGAAACATATTTTACTACCATTTTATTTCCATTATCCAAATTGTAAAGGAAATTAAATCAGTTTTTCTTGGTATAGTTTCTTTTCGAAGTCAATATATATATGACGAGCTCTCTCTCTCTCTCTCTCTCTCTTTCTCTGTATGTCTGTCTTGATTGGGTCGAAACTCGCTCCTCTTGAAATCGAATCTTACTGAGCCCAGTCTGTTAGTATGTATGCATGTATGTTTATATGTCTATCTGTCTGTCTGCATGTATGTATGCATGTATGTATGTATGTATGTATGTATGTATGTATGTATGTATGTATGTATGTATGTATGTATGTATGTATGTATATATATATGTGTAAATCTCACCTGAGCCTAGTACACTTTGTTCTGTTCGTCCCAGCACTTGATGAAGTAGTTGAGGTGTCTGTCTGCCTATCTGCCAGTCTGTCTGTATGTATGCATTTACATATGTATGTCTATCTATCTGTCTGTCTGTCTGAATCTCACCTGAGCCCAGTACACTTTGTTCTGGTCATCCCAGCCCTTTACGAAGTAGTCGAGTAGTCGAGTTGTCTGACCGTCTGTTTGTCTGTTTGTCTGTCTGTCTGTCTGTTTGTATGCCTGTCTGTCTGCCTGCCTGCCTGTCTGTATGTCTGTTTGTCTATCTCTCCCTTTCTCTCCAAATCTCACCTGAGCCCAGTACACTTTATTCTGTTCGTCCCAGCACTTTATGAAGTAGTCGAGCGGCCACCTGATTGAGTCATACATGTTGGCGAGCTCGCCTGACGCCACGTATCCGTCCTTGAACTTGATCAAACCCCACAGCAGTGTCGTCGTGGAGAACGCCATGGGGAAGTTGAACTTAACGAAGTCGCCAGCTTAAAAATAAAATAAATATAATTATGACTAAATAACTAAATACATAAATACATTAAGGAGAAGAAGAAGAAGGATTACCACTGGCAAAACATTTAGAGTTTAGAATATGATTGGTTGAAATACCGTGTTGTTGTAAACCTTCATTCATTTCAATTTTGTTTTTTAACTTTACATCGACTTATCGTTCAATTATGCTGTCCTGGAGATACACCCAACTCACTCTGTCTATGACAGGAGTTCACAATTAGTTGTTCGTGAAGATACACCCACCTCACTCTGTCTGTGACAGGAGTTCACGATTAGTTGTTCGTGAAGATACACCCACCTCACTCTGTCTGTGACAGGAGTTCACGATTAGTTGTTCGTGAAGATACACCCACCTCACTCTGTGTATGACAGGAGTCCATGATTAGTTGTTCGTGAAGATACACCCACCTCACTCTATGACAGGAGTTCACGATTAGTTGTTCGTGAAGATACACCCATCTCTCTATGTCTATGACAGGAGTCCATGAGTAGTTGTTCGTGAAGATACACCCACCTCACTATGTCTATGACAGGAGTTCATGATTACTTGTTCGTGAAGATAAACCCACCTCACTCTGTCTATGACAGGAGTTCATGATTACTTGTTCGTGAAGATACACCCATCTCACTCTGTCTATGACAGGAGTTCACGATTAGTTGTTCGTGAAGATACACCCATATCACTCTGTCTATGACAGGAGTTCACGATTAGCTGTTCGTGAAGATACACCCATCTCACTCTGTCTGTGACAGGAGTTCACGATTAGTTGTTCGTGATCAGTTGTTCATGATTAGTTTTTCGTCATTAGTTGTTCATGATTAGTTGTTCGTGATTAGCTGTTCATGATTAGGTTTTCGTGATTAGTTGTTCGTGATTAGTTGTTCATGATTAGTTGTTCGTGATTAGTTGTTCGTGAAGATACACTCATCTCACTCTCTCTATGACAGGAGTTCATGATTAGTTGTTCGTGATTAGTTGTTTATGATTAGTTGTTTGTGATCTGTTGTTCGTGAAGATACACCTATCTCACTCTGTCAATGACAGGAGTTCATGATTAGTTGTTCGTGATTAGTTGTTCATGATGAGTTGTTCGTGATGAGTTGTTCGTGATTAGTTGTTCGTGATTAGTTGTTCGCGATTAGTTGTTCGTGATTAGTTGTTCGTGATCAGTGATTAGTTGTTCGTGATCAGTTGTTCGTGATTAGTGAAAGAAAAATCGGAATACTTTCCAAATGAACTTATAAAACTTTGCATCTTGCTCTGGGTACTACCGGCCTTAAGGACAATAGCTTAAAGGGACTTTCCTGGGTTTTCTGCAATTTTTAAAGATGTTATCGACTAATAAAATGTTTCTACGATTAAACTGACATATTAAATATATTTTCTTGTTTAGAATATTAGCGGCTGTATATTAAACATGTTTCTGATCGTTCTAATATCGGTATTCGTATGACCTTAGTGTTTCTACTATGTTGTGGTGATGTACATCCTAATCCAGGACCAGGTGGTAATCATATATCCATTGTTCACGTGAATGCTTGTAGTTTAAGAGACAAACTTGATTTAATTAATGCCGAACTAATGACATAATTTGTATTTCTGAATCATGGTTGAATCCAAATATTACAAATAATGAAATAGTTATTCCGAGATGCCATGCTCCTGCCCGCAAAGATCGGCTGACTAGAGGTGGTGGTGTAGCTATTTATGTCAAAGAAAATATTTATTTTCAGTATATGCCAGACATAGAACGAGACGGCCTTGAAGCAGTGTGGATTACTATTTGCTTTAATAATCAGAATGTACTTGTTGGCTGTTTTTACCGATCTGATTATAGTAAAGCATATTGGGATTTAATCTCGGATTCATTACAATCTGCTAATGATGAAAACTCTTGTCGTGGGTGATTTTAATGAAGATTTGTTACGTCCATTCCATCCTCAAATTGATCACGTTTGTCAGTTCTTTGGATGATATCAGATTATTACCGAGCCGACACGAATCACACCAACTTCTAGAACTCTTATCGATTTGATTTTTGTCTCGTCCCTTGAGTTGGTATTCGAAATGGGTGTATTGTCTCCATTTTGTAGTGATCACTGTGCTACGTACGTTCTTCTCAATTTTAAAACTAAAAAAGCAAATTGTTACCAAAGAGTAATTTATGATTATAAAAATACCAATAATCAAGGTTTACAAAATAGTTTACATTATGATTGGGAAAGTATAGTTATTAGTAAATATGTAAATATTATAGCAAACTTATTAATTGATACTATAACACATTTTTATAATGAATTTATTCCACACAAAACTTTTACTATTAGGCGTAATGATGCTCTTTGGATGAATGGAAATATTAGAAAATTAATGAGAAACCGAAATAAATTTCACAATAAGGCTGAAGATAGAAATACACCGAAGGATTGGGAGTCCCTTAGCGAGGAGCGAAATAAAGGAATTGTTTACGAAGAGGCGGAAGATATTGTAAATATATTGAATGATTATTTTGTTACTCAAGCCAGAGTTGAAAATCCGGATAAAGATGTACCAGATAAATATAAAGCCATTAACAAATTGAGTGAAATTTCAATAAAAGAAGAAGAGTTAAACGACATATTGAAGTCATTAGACGTAAGAAAAGCTAACGGTCCAGACATGATTGGTAATAGAATTATTAAAATTTTCGGAAAACATTTAATCAAACCACTTACAAAATTGTTTAACATGTCTTTAATGTATTCCATTTTTCATGATACTTGGAAACAATCGTTTATAATTCCAATCCATAAGAAAGGCAGCATTCACTTGTGTAATTATTACAGACCAGTGGCTCTCACCAGTTGTTTATAAAAAATATTCGAAACGTGTGTCTTAAAATATGTATCCAATTTCTTCTTGGAAAACAATATAATATCTAATTTGCAATCTGGATTTAGGTCTGGTGATTGTACATTGTCTCAACTGACCGATCTTTATAATTTTATTTTACAAACATTGGATGAGGGCAAATACGTCAAAGCGGTATTCTGTGGTATTAGTAAGGCTTTCGATCGTGTGTGGCATAAAAGATTAGTATATAAATTACACACTAATGGACTTAGTGGAATACTTTTACTGTGGTTTGAAAGTTACTTAGAAAAACGAATGCAGAAGACTGTGATCAATGGGTTTAAATCTGATAATAAGCCTATTTCGGCAGGAGTGCCTCAGGGAGGAGTGCCAGGGCCACTTTTATTTCTAGTTTATATAAATGTTATAGTGGATAATATTGAGAGTAATATTAAATTATTTGCAGACGACACTTCTCTCTATGTAGTTTTAGATGCTTATCAAGTAGGATGTCGTACAATAAATTCTGATCTTAGTTTGTTATCAAGCTGGGCGGAGAAGTGGCAGGTTGAATTTTCACCAGGAAAAAGAGAATCAATCACATTTTCTAGAAAGATCCACAAGCAGATCCAACCAGATATATTCTTATGAGATACAAAAATAACTTATGTAAACAATCATAAACATATTGGTCTTACATTCCAAATGGACGGCCAATGGCATTGCCACATAGAACAGCTTGTTTATAAAGTTAGCCCAATGATAAATTGTCTCCGTAGTTTAAAGTAGCATCTAAAAATGAAAACACTAGAAACATTACATAAATCTTTTATTTTGCCAGTATATGATTATTGTGATTATATTTGGGATAATTGTACAGAAGCCCAAGCAAATATATTAGAAACACTTCAGTTGGACGCCCTTCGTACAATATGTGGTGCTGTTAGAGGAACAAGACATGAGAAAATGTATAGCGAAACTGGATTCAGTCCTTTAAACCAACGTCGTGTATTTCATAAAATATGTACCTTTTATAAAGTGGTTAAAGGCATAACTCCACAGTATTTATCATCACTGGTACCCCAAACAGTTTCTGGAAATTACTCACTCCGTAATGCTGACCAAATGCAATATATTCACGCTAGAACAGAATTATACAGAAAATCGTTTTTATCCTCATCAGTTCATGAGTGGAATAGTATTGATGAAAATATAAGACTGTGACGGTACATGCTCTTAAATTTGTTTCGCCTGTGGCGATTTTAATTGTGTTAGAGGGCCGTGTGCAGTTTATTGCCCGTAGCCCAGGTAGGCAACTTGTTACGTAATACTTCGCGCGATCGGACATTTCAATATGCACTTAGTCCAGCTGTGGAGGCCATGTGGCGAGTAGTTACGTAATACCTCTGCGAGTGCGGGTTTTACAACCGTGATTTGGCGACGATGGCGTCAGTAAGTCTGACGATCAGAGAGAAATATACCGACTCCAGTAGAGTTGGAATATCAGATGATAGGGGGAGGTACCGCCTTGTACCCCCAGGCGTATTCTGATTTATAATAAATAGCTAGGATTTAGAGATATCTAGGAGAATGAGAAAACGACGGCTCCCAGGGAACGTTAGTCCGTTTGGACTTTGGTAAATATTATTTCTGCTCTGTGTATAACCTTGATGTGATTGATGTGACTTTAACTATTTTGATACTGTATTATACAAATATTCTTTAGACAGTGTCTTCGGTCATCTGACGAAGTAAATCGTAGACTTTTAGTTCTAACATTATATGAGTATTTGGTAATATAAGCTTAGCCAGTCATCCTAGACGACCTAGGTACACTGTAGGTTATTGTCTTTATTGTGATCGGTACCAGTATTAATTCTGTGTCACAAGGTTACTGAATGAGTAGTTAGGGTTAATTAAAAATTAACCCGTTAGGAATAGAGCTGTAATTCCTTCATTAATTAAGTTCCCCTGGAAGCGTTCCTAAATTATCACACGTTACTGAACGAGTAGTAAGGGTTAATTAAAAATTAACCAGTTAGGAATGGTGTTGTAATTCCTTTATTAATTAACTTCTCCTGGAAACGTTTCTCAATTATCACACGTGTGGGTGTGGTGTAACGGTGAAGTGATTCGCATATTGTGTAACTAGACACCCAGAGATTAACTAATTAAGTGATCAGTTCTGGGTTGTTATTATTGTTGTTATTAATTAACTACTACGGCTGTACATTTGTCAGCGTAGATTAATACAGATTCCAAAGTGTATTGTGTTTTTGTTGTGTTTCTAGAGGACTAACGTGCTATAATTATATATACTTATAAGATCGTATCTCTGATCATACCTAGAGACGAGCCATACTAGGGTTTAACCGCCTGTTACAGAGAGATCTAATAGATATACAGTTAGGAGAGATATTTTGATAATCGTGTTTTATTCAGTTACGGGAATTATAGAATCCCCGTGACAAAGACAAATAGAATCTTTTAGAAAATTAAAAAAATTGTATATTCCCGCAGAGAAATGGGTTAAATAAGACTTTTTTAGAATTCGGATCACGCCTAAACCAAATAATTCATTGGTGACTTCGTTTCGAATGCAGTGACCTCAACGCTCATATATATACGAGACATATTTATGATAATTCCATTTGTAGTTGTGGACACCCATATGAAGATACATTACATTTCCTATTTGTCTCTCCTCTATATGATAACATTCGTACAAAAATGTATTTTTATAATGGTGGTTTTGATCTCCATACAGTGCTATATGGTAATAATGATTACCCTCTTGTCCTTAATTTACGTATAGCAGAATATATTCATAACTTTTTCGAATTGTCAAAACGCTTCACGTTTTAATTTCTTAAAGCCATTTATCCTACATCGCATTGTCACTTGCAAGTTTGGCTGTTGTACTGTGGGCGGTGGGCGAGAATAACTGATGTAAGTTAATATTATGAAATCGGGTATATTTATGTACGTGGGTACGTGTACGCATGGACAAGTACATTAATCTAATGGTCATTTAGACTTGTTTTTATGTTTGAGTGAAAATTATGTAATTGTTTCTAATTCTCTGAAGAACATGTCAACTGATATATGTGTATATTATAAATTGTATGTAACAAAGTATGTGTGGAGAGGCATAGGTATAGGTCAATGGCCTGTTTGCCAATCCATTTCTTTTGTGACATAAATATTGTTTAAACATCGTTCTAATATTTGTACTAGGTTAATTTTCATTTTATTTCCTAAAAACATCCAGTTTGGGCTTCTTACAAATATTAAGACGACCAAAAACACATTTAATATACAGGCACTGATATTCTAAACAAGAAAATGTATTTAATATGTACGTTTAATCGTAGAAATGTTTTATTAGTCGGAAACATCTTACAATGCAGCAAACTCAGGAATGTCCCTTTAACTACTAATAGCTTAAATGTTAGTCGGAAACATGTAAGTTTCTATCTCATGGTCCATTCCTTGACGTGGCGGGGTAGCTTTCATGTCTCAATGACTTGGATAGCTATACCAGCTGGATCATCAGCTCCTGGTAGGGTCACCCAAGCTGGACTGGTCAACGGGTAGAGACTAGACTAATATGGACCGGACAGACAGAGGATGTGAGTCAAGAAAGACAACTGTCTAGGAGAAGCAAACTCCAAAATCAAAACCTGGCTGGAGAGGCTCAGAATCCTAGTAAGGAAACTCTCCTAGGAGAAGGAAAACTCCAAACCCAAACCATGTCCACTGAAGTCAGAGTACAGAAGCTATACATCAGCATTCGCGTGGAAACCGAAAGGAAATGTCTATACATTCACCAAGCTCTATGATGATCATCATGCAAGTTTAATATTATGAATGAACTCCAAAATAAATGGAAGTCTGTATCTCATAAGAGCCTATGTATATGACTCAGCTATTTAAACAGTGACAGTTTTTAACACATAAGCACACACTAGCCGTACTCTCACACACAGTATAGAGGTTTCGCAACCATGGCATTAATGTTACGGATAAGCATAATGGACCAAATTTGCCAAGCTTGTTTATGTGTAACCCGAGTACTCCGACTGTAGAGGGCTAGACGGACATTTGGACAGATATTTATAGACTCTGCCTGTTGTGCAATCCTTTCGACTTTTTTTCTGATCAATAAAATATACTCTGTCAAAAAAGAAACGCACAGGTGATAGGGAAAGACGAAAAATGTTTGATTTTACAAAATATCGTTTTGTTTTCTACAATGTTGCTGAATGACCATGTTTGTGAATGTTTCTGGAATGGGACAGCATGCCCAAATGCACCCTAGAACAAATTTAACGCACGTTGTGGCACGTTGTGGCACGTTGTGCGACAATTGCAGGAAATCGGCGTGAAATGGTCAGATTTTGGCGAATGCACGTGACACTCGGGGACACGATTGGTGTAGTGATGGGTATTTAAAGCTGCAATGCTTGCAATGATGACTCGTTTCCATTTAGACGTAGACGAGTTACAAGATGCCAAGACTAAGCCTGTCGAATCGAAATATTGCAATAGGCCGCCTCAGGTTAGGTGAATCGCAGTTAGCAGTCGCACACCACGTGAATGTCCACCAGAGCTGCATTTCACGTCTCTGGGACAGGTACCAGCAGTTTCAATAAGCTGAAGACCGGCCCAGAAGTGGAAGACCTTGCATAACAACTGCAGCACAAGATCGCTACATCCGGGTTCTGCACTTGCGTCATCGAACTGCCGAATTATTCCACTTTGTACTAAAGAGATAATTCCATGAATATTTCGCCTATGCGTTTCTTTTTTAGACAGAGTATATTTAAAAACTAAAACAGATATTCAGCCCTCCCTCTAAAGTCAGAGTACTCGGGCTACTTTATGTACTACACACGTGCCCTACACGTTTAGCATGCAGCCATGCTTCTTGTGACCTGATGACCCCTATATGATAACTCGAAGTGTTAGTAAATCACTACCTGATAACTCCTCCGTTGCTAGCATGATAACCTTGGCGTTGCTATGTGTTATCAGGTCGCTAGGAAATGAGTTGTGTGCATGGCGGACATTTGCTAAATCTTCAGGTAGGTCGTTTCCTCATTTGTTAAATATTAAATTACTGCAATAATTGTTGAACTGCATAAATAAATATAACATTTACACTTCCCATAACATCAAATTACCTCTTATTTTGTCTATTCTCCATTATTCGCGCCCATTCTGAACTAGCCTGAGGTTTTACTTAAACAGTTTGAAAAAAAAATGAAAAAAGCAAGCAGCTTCATGAAAAGAATGTTTACATTGAGAACAGCGTCTGACGTCACAGCCACCAGCAGCCAGTGATGTAGATCTTCTTTAGATTGCATATAAACTTGCGTTTATTTTAAGAAAACAAGGTTCACAAATTGTAATATTGTGACACAACAGACTTTAAAATATAATTAAACAATTTTATTTAAAATTTGGAAATAGTTTGGCTGGCTTCCTAAGATGTTTTCAGGCGCCTGTTATTATCCGACTTTCGGTAGTATTTTCTACACGATAATACTAATAGTTTCTATATTTGACTGAAACATTACAAAAACATAACTTGAAAGGGGTTGCATTATCAACATAAATGATCAGGTTGAAGCTGAACCTCGCGTGTTACACTGTCATCTGAACCTCGCCAAATAACCACATTATAAAAAATGTTGTAACCTGATGTTCTAAATATATTTACAAAGCTTAAACACCTTGCGTCTAAGAACAAAGAGGCTTCATAAACAGATCCCATTAATATAGTCCGGTAACAGTACTAAATATACCTGCCTCGGTGGCGTCGTGGTTAGGCCATCGGTCTACAGGCTGGTAGGTACTGGGTTCGGATCCCAGTCGACGCATGGGATTTTTAATCCAGATACCGACTCCAAACCCTGAGTGAGTGCTCCGCAAGGCTCAATGGGTAGGTGTAAACCACTTGCACCGACCAGTGATCCATAAATGGTTCAACAAAGGCCATGGTTTGTGCTATCCTGCCTGTGGGAAGCGCAAATAAAATATCCATTGCTGCTAATCGGAAGAGTAGCCCATGTAGTGGCGACAGTGGGTTTCCTCTCAAAATCTGTGTGGTTCTTAACCATATGTCTGACGCCATATAACCGTAAATAAAATGTGTTGAGTGCGACGTTAAATAAAACACTTTTTATTTTTTTTATTAGTATATATTATTACTTTTTCTTACACACCCGTTGGTGAGAACACCATGCGTTATTTTAATAACACATAGTTGTTTACACACGTACATGTGTTAATAATTTCAAGACATACGACTGGCTGCACCCTAGGTGATGACCAGGTCACCTATGACATACGTCCAATAATAAACAGCAAGGTGAAAATCTATTCCACTGTGACGTATAGTTAACCTGGAAACCATGTGTTTGTGACGCGTAAGTCAGCTACAAGTGCAACGACTGTAAATAACCTTTAGTCGAAAAAGATGTTAAAATTTCCTTAAAACCTGGGTTTTTTTTAGGATATGTAAGAAATAGAATGATACATTCGTGTCCGTTAGATACCATTTATCTCACAACTCGTTGTTTGAAAACGTATCAAACTCGCTTTCGCTCGTTAGATACATTTTAAAACAACTCGTTGTGAGACAAATGGTACCTTACGACCAGTCATGTATTATTCTCTATTTATATTATATATTAGCCACCAAATTCAATACATGTCGCTCGTATTTTAATCGTAAAGAGCGGAAAGCAAACGGCAGTGACGTCAATCTCTATACTTAAAGTGGTGACCAATCACTATCCGTAGCCCAGTGGTAAAGCGTTCGCTTGATGTACGATCGGTCTGGGATCGATCCCCGTCGGTGGGCCCATTGGGCTATTTCTCACTCCAGCCAGTGCACCACGACTGATATATCAAAGGACGTGGTATGTGTTATCCTGTGTATGGGATGGTGCATATAAAATATCCCTTGCTGCTAATCCAAAAGAGCAGCCCATGAAGTGGCGACAGCGGGTTTCCTCTCTTAATATCTGTGTGGTCCTTAACCATATGTCCGATGCCATATAACTGTAAATAAAATGTGATGAGTGCGTCGTTAAATAAAAGATTTCCTTCCTTCCTTCCAACATTGGGGTGTATTAATTATCTTCGGAGATACGGGTTGGCAGTGCCCACACCCACCCCTAACTCTGAAGATAAAACACAAACAACAAAGGTTTTGTAAGAGGGTACACAGGATAAAATTGCATACTTGGAAATATTGGAAAGTAATGGATACATGTTTTTAAAGAAAAATTATAGTAAAAGAACTTCTGTAATAAATTTAACCCATAACCACCTAATAAGGGTATTAATGATCTGTTTTATTTTTTGTTACGTACCCTCAAATAATTTTCTGGCAGAAAATCTGGATGATAGAACACCCACTCCGCTTAGCTTAGCTATTTACAAGTTATCGCATATTTCTTCTTTTTTTTTCTCCAGATGCTTGACATTGTGATTATATAAAATTGATTTTCCGACGTCAAGAGTTAGGATGACATACGAACATTAACCTATTTAATACAACAAAAACATACATTGCGCACATTCCAAAATGATTTTAATTTTTTTTTTAAATATATGCGGTAACTTGTGATATCATTATCAATGTTCCGGGGCGGGACGTAGCCCAGTAGTAGAGCGTCCGTTTGATGCGCGATCGGTTTTGGATCGATTCCCGTCGGTGTGCCTATTGGGCTATTTCTCATATCCATCCAGAGCATCACGACATATATCAAAGGCCGTGGTATGTGCGATCATGATGGTGCATATAAAAGAGCCCTTGCTCCGAATGGAAAAAAAAAAAGCGGTTTTCTCTCTAAGACTATATGACAAAATAACCAAATGTTTGACATTCAGTAGACGATGATTAGTAAATCAGTGTGCTCTAGTGGTGTCGTTAAACAAAACAGAAGCAAGTGACTTCTTATTTCTTGCTTTTTTTTCTCCAAATGCAATGCATTGTGATTATAATTATTTATTTATTTAAACTTATGTTTCGTGCTTATATCCAATTAAGGTTCAAGCACGCTGTCCTGGATACACACCTCAACTATCTCGGTTGTCTGTCCAGGACAGTAGGATAGTTGTTAGTGGTTAGATGTTAGTGAGAGCGAAAAGGGTGTAATGGTACAAGCACGCTGTCCTGGATACACACCTCAACTATCTCGGTTGTCTGTCCAGGACAGTAGGATAGTTGTTAGTGGTTAGATGTTAGTGAGAGCGAAAAGGGTGTAATGGTACAAGCACGCTGTCCTGGATACACACCTCAGCTATCTAGGTTGTCTGTCCAGGACAGTAGGATAGATGTTAGTGGTTAGATGTTAGTGAGAGCGAAAAGGGTGTAATGGTACAAGCACGCTGTCCTGGATACACACCTCAGCTATCTAGGTTGTCTGTCCAGGACAGTAGGATAGATGTTAGTGGTTAGATGTTAGTGAGAGAGAAAAGGGTATAGTGGTACAAGCACGCTGTCCTGGATACACACCTCAGCTATCTCGGTTGTCTGTCCAGGACAGTAGGATAGATGTTAGTGGTTAGATGTTAGTGAGAACGAAAAGGGTGTAATGGTACAAGCACGCTGTCCTGGATACACACCTCAGCTATCTGGGTTGTCTGTCCAGGACAGTAGGATAGATGTTAGTGGTTAGATGTTAGTGAGAGAGAAAAGGGTGTAGTGGTCTTATACCTACCGTTTGAGTCGCTAAAACTCGCTCTGGTTGGGAGCCGGTATCGGGGCTTTGAACGCTGTACCTACAAGCCTCATGTCCGATTGCTTAACCGCGACACCACCGAGGATGGTTGTGGTTGTAAAATTGATTTTCCGACGACAAGAGTTAGGATGACATACCAACATTAACCTATATATACATCATTATTCATGTGTCACCTTTCAAAAAGCCTACTCTCAATTTTGTTTCACATTCTCGTGGTTTAAATAATTAAAATTCAGAATATTCATTATTTGCAGCACAACATAAACACAGAACCCCTCTCGGCGACGTGAACGTGATTATTACTGACGTGTCCATATGTGGATTAAATAAGCGCCCACAATAACAAGAGAGTTACGTGACATGCGTGGGAGGTGAACTGTATAATTAATTGCAAACCTAAATACACAGAATTCACAATAAAACGAACGTTAAGTAATACTATATTGTTGAACGGATGTCGATCTCTATTTGCGGACGCCAAAAGGTTGTGTAAATTCGTATCAACTCGCCCCATCGCGGATCGTTATTATAGGTTGTATTATTGCAAGTAAAATCCCATAGGCGAACATGTTAACGTATCTAGTTACAAACACTATAATACAATATATTAACCAAATTATGAGACATAAATATCAGTATTACTCCCCTCCACCCCCGAAGGTATCAACTGAAGAAAATAAGAGCTTTCGATTTTGATTTTCCCCATTATAGGTTGTACTACACCTACTAAAATCCCATAGACGACAAAGTTAACGTATGTAGTTTAAAAAAACCTACATGTATAATACAATATATGAATCAAACTATGACCCATAAAATAAATATCAGTACTACAACCACTCCCTCAAAGTATTAACTGAAGAAAGTGGAACCGTTAGTGGCACATTTTCGATTTTCTCCTGTATAGGTTGTACTACTCCAAACAAAAAACCCATAGGCAACAATGTTAACGTGTGTAGTCAAAAACACTGTGATACAGTTGTAACAATATATTAACCAGACTATGATCCGTAACTATCAGTAATACAACCCCTTCCTCAGCGTATTAAATGTAGATAGTGGGACCTTTCATGGCTAATTTTTTTTTCTCCACTATAGGTTGTATTACACCAAATAAAATCCCGTAGGCAACAATGTTAACGTATGCAGTTAAAAACACTATAATACAACTAAATTATGACCCATAAATATTACTACTGCAACCCCTTCCTCAACGTATTAACTGACGATTCAAATACTTATATTTTGTCAGGTTAAAAAATGTTTTTTTTCTCTCAAAATGTCCACGAAGACCAGGTATTACGTCAAGTGTATAATATAGGGGAAGGTCTTTGTATAGGCAGCTTATATAAAGACCTTTCCCTATATTATACAATTGACCTAGTACCTGGTCTACAAATGTTTGCCTGTTGACCAATTCCATCTGTTAATATACTCACAGAAATACATATTGTTTAAACCAAGAAAGTGAGACCTTTCGTGGCTCATTTTCGATATAACTGGATGTTTTGCAACATCCATAGTTTCGCAAGCAATTGTTTTACATGGCTACTTGACACAGAGTACTAGATGAAATAACATTGCATACATTTATTGCAAACATTTGGTCAGTAGACACATAGTCATCACAGGAATCCCGCTATATTTATTTCCATTAGCATCAAGGATTATTTTATATCCTCAGAATCGAGGTTAAAAAGAAATGTAAACGTCTTTCCCACCTAAAACGTATGTGCTCGTAGTTAGCTTAGAGAAGGAAGGAAATGTTTTATTTAACGACGCATTCAATACATTTTATTTGTGGTTATATGGCGTCAGACATATGGTTAAGGACCATACAGATATTAAGTAAGGAAACCCGCTGTCGCCACTTCATGGCCTACTCTTTTCGATTAGCAACATCCCACAGACAAGATAGTACATACCACGGCCATTGTTACACCAGTTGTGGAGCACTGGCTGGAACGAGAAATAGCCAAATGGGACCATCGTCGGAGATCGATCCTAGACCGACCGCGCATCAAGCGAACGCTTTACCATTGGGCTGCGTCCCGCCCCCTAGTTATCTTAAACGTCACAGAAAAATTAATTTTGATTGTGCTTAAATCAGTGAATGGTATGACTGTGGCTACTGCATCATCACTGTGGAGCAGCAATCGTATAAATTATATAAATAAATGCCAATTTTCAACACTTCAAATTAAATCCAATCTACAGTGTGAGCAACACACATTGCAATAACTTCGATCTCTAAGATTACTCTGTTCCATCCTCCCTCCCTCCCCCCCCCCCCCCTCTCTCTCTCTCTCTCTCTCTCTCTCTCTCTCTCTCTCTCTCTCTCTCTCTCTCTCTCTCTCTCTCTCTCTCTCCCCCCTCTCTCTCTCTCTCTCTCTCTCTCTCTCTCTCTCTCTCTCTCTCTCTCTCTCTCTCTCGTTTTACTTTCTTCCATTATTTAACTCATTTTATTTTATTTCCAAGTTTCACTGTTAACCCCATTTATCATATAATTTTTATGCATTCATATATCCATGGATGTTTTTTCTTGTTTCATAAGCTACACCAGTAGTCCAGTCTGTAAATTGAAATGAGCTGTCTTTCCCAGTTCTCCTCTGTCACCATGGAGTTTGATTTGTATGATTGTTTCGATAAGCCACTCAGATTGTCTCAAACCTTGATAGGTTGGGCACTGCTGTAGGATGTGCTCCGGTGTTTGGTCTTCTTTATCTTTGAGATATTTTATTGATCAGACAAAAAGTCAAAAGGATTGCACAACAGGCAGATCCTATATAAGTGCTCTCCTTTTGCAAGTTGGTGGAGGTGCTAGCTTTTGAACATGTAGCATTTAGTCTGTTGTGGCCTTTACTGCTTTGGAGATGTTTCCTGAGGGGAACTTAACAAACACGCCTGCACCTCCATGGATATTAGTACTGTTATAATATGCTACAATCACCGTATATATCAATATGTTTCATATTTTATAGAATCATTTGTCGTAACATGACTGTAACGTAGTGATACAAGGGCCCCATCCCTGACACTATCGTATTTGTTTCTGAGGTAATAGACTTGTTTAAAAACATGTTTTTAAAATCTGCGTATATGTTAGAAGGTATTAAGACGTTTTTTTCAGAAATAAGAAGGGCTGAGCGAAGCGGAGCCCGTTCTTAATTTCGAAAAAACGTTTTAAGCCTTCTAAACGATTTAGACGGCATCTCATAAGTTCATTACCTGATATGGGCGTGGCAAATGTCGTTGCGTGTTCGCGCCAGTTTTGTTGACGTCATTCGTACAGCTCTTGGCGATGATATCTGGCCAATTGTGACGAAGTAATTTTGATAACGTCACTTGTTACTGAGACGGCTTTTTTTGGTGTGTCTTCCCGATTAAGACGATCGAAATACTGGTATCCGATTGGTTGAATTGGAGAGAAATCGAGGAAATGCCGTCTAATATATGAACAATAGCTAATATGTGTACACTGGGCACCCCGCTTGAACTTGTCCACGACCCTGAGGCATTATATACTTTTAAACTGGATCGAGCCAATACAACCCGAATCTGATGTTAACATGTGGACAGACTTACCATCATACCAGCCCCCGGACAGGTCTCGACCATCTGGCGACGAATCGTGAACGGCCGAATCACCACGCCAAGGGATTCGATTGTTTCGCGGAAGGACACCTGATCTCTGTGCCTCGTAGAAGAGAATCGACTTGTGTAACACTTCCTTGTAGTTGTACCGGCCTGCGCCGTAACACATAAAACAAAATTAAGATTTTAATAGTCCTGTAAACGGAGCCATAAAAGAGGCTTAGTATTTTGAGTAGGTGGTCACGGAACGGTAACAGTTGTGCGCATGGCTAGATGACAGCTATTTTTCAAGATGGCGTATGTTTCAGAATTTAACATTCATAACTCGGAGGCTGTTCCAGCTAAGAATGTGTTTATGGTGTCAAACCCTATGTTTTTTTGTATCATGGGACATACAAATGATATTTGTAAGATGATTTGGTGTACATTTTACTCACATTTATATATATATATATATATATATATATATATATATATATATATATATATATATATATATATATATATATATATATATTTAAAAAAACACAATACATAAATAATGGATTATTTTCTTTCTAATAATGTCAAAACATTACCCTCCGTTTTTCACGAACGATATATCCAGTACCATTTCCACCCCGTCTGTTTTAATTACCTTGAGAAGAAATTCTATTTTTCTCTACACATGTGTTTTGTTGCTGTTTCCTGGGGATCTACTTTTCAAGTGCAGAACATTTGGGCATGTCTGACATTTTTCTTCTTCGCGAATGTAAAATAAATGTTTTTACTTCAAAACATATCCAATTACTCTAAAATATTATCGGCAAAAAGTCATATTCACAGACTACAAAAATGTAAACAAAATGTAACGCTATGGAGAGAGGGAGAGAGCGAGAAAACTAGAGAGAGAGAGAGAGAGAGAGAGAGAGAGAGAGAGAGAGAGAGAGAGAGGAGAGAGAGAGAGAGAGAGAGAGAGAGAGAGAAAAAAATTTGACAAAAAATGGAGCGCGGCACCCTTGAGTCTATACTAACTTGTAACACTCCAGCACAAACCACAAAACACAGCTGTCGTTATCAGTATTCTGAAATAAAATGAGTTCTAGCATAAAAATAATAATAATAAATAACGAATTGAAGAAAGGAATAAAAGGAATGAAAGAAAAAAGAAAAAGTTTGTTTTCTTTAACGACACCACAAGAGCAAACATATGTATTAATCATCGGCAATTGGATGTCAAACATTTGGTAATTTTTGTTGAAACGTAGTCTTAGAGGAAAATCTCTACATGTTTTCCATTATCAGCAAGGAAACCTTTTATATGCACTTTTCCACTGACTGGACAGCACATACCACAGTATTTCATAATATTATACCGGTTGTTAGACACTGGCTGGAACGGGGGGGGGGGGGGGGTCAGAGAATGTGTCCGCTAATGTGGTTTAATCCTACGACGGCAGCATTTCAGGCCAGCGCTCGAATGACTTAGGTCTCACAACACAGATCACTTCCAGGTGAGAGTCCATTGATCACGGCCCACTATAGTTCCTGATTGTGACATGTGTTATGGTTCACATATTCACTGCTTGGAAATGGTGAAGAATTAAAACAATATGTTTAATGGTAACCCTTCTGGCTGCATTTTGCACATGTTATTTTGTAATATTGTGCATTGACCTTTTGGGACATGGGTGTACAGCGCAAGAGACAGCTGGAATGAATCGGTTAATGGCCAACTGTCCGGACCGGTACTACAGCCAGATGGGGTTCATTTAGCAAAAGAAAACTGAGACGGAAATGTTCTTAATTTTGGAGTGAAAATAAATGCTTATATAATTTATGTTCGCAATGGTGTATGTTGTTAGTTCCAACGAGAACCCGATCTATTGGCAATCTCCATTTGAAGTTGGGCAGTTTAACACGAGTTGCAATGGTAGATGACATCTGTGTAGTAAGACCTTAGGTTAATCCCGATCGAGAGAAGGAAATAATGCTTGAAAGAATGAACGAACGAACGAAAGAAAGACCGAACGAAGCAAGGAACGAACGAAACAAAGAACGGACAGACAGGCACAAAAACACATAGCTAGACGAAGCTTTATAGTCTAAGAGACAGAGATAGACAGGGACTAGAAAAAGAGACAAACGGACAGATGTTAATGTTCGCGAGATTGTACGTTTGTGCGTGTAATGATTTCAATTTACCTTATTGCCATGTCTTAATGCAAATGTCTTTAACTCAATCCCTTCAAAGATTTCGGTGTAAATATGTATGATATAGATAGTGATTATTGTTATCTAATGTAACACCTGCAGTTTCTGTAGGCCAGTGTAGATAAGAGATTAAAAAATAGAAATAAGTTCGTAGTCTGCATATAAACTATTCACAATAATATTATACATGTACGTGTGTGCGAGTATTTGTGTGTATGTGTATGTGTGTGTGTGTGTGTGCGTGTGTGTGTGTGTGTGTGTGTGCGTGTGAGTGTGTGTGTGTGAGTATGTGTGTATGTGCGTGTGTGTGTGTGTGCGAGTGTGTATGTGAGTGTGTGTGTGTGTGCGTGTGTGTGAGCGTGCGTGTGTGTGTGTTTTGTGTTTATGTCTATGTGTGTATGTGTATTTATATTATATATATATATATATATATATATATATATATATATATATATATATATATATATATATATATATATATGCGTGTGTGTGTGCGCGTGTGTGTGAGTGAGTGTGTATGTGTGGGTGTATGTGTGTACATATGTATGAGTGTGTGTGTGTGTGTGTGTGTGTGTGTGTGTGTGTGTGTTTGAATGTTTGTATTATAAATGTGGTACTTTGTCTAGAGAGCAAACCCGCTGCTGCTATCATAATGTTACTTTTGTTATCAACTGACATTTTATATAAATGATTCTCCTCACCCCATAATCCTTCACCGCCTCACTCCCACCACCATCCCAAAAACGTTGTTTTTAAAAAAAAAAAAAATAATGGAATCGGAAGCAACATCGCAGATATCTCCGCTGAAGGAGACAAATGCTAGTTTGAGACTACCAAATATTACGACCGAATTAACCAACTCGATACTTGTGTTGTAATTTCCCCTACTCTCGACCTAAGACTGGTGGGCTCAGATTAACACCTAATCTGTCGTAGATGTTGTATACGACGACAATCGAGTTGTAAGTGTGTTCAGACTAGCAACTGGATAGTCGAGAGATCGGTGATTTGTCCAATTCCGTTCTGACAGATGGTAGTCGTAGCCTAGCATAAATCGAACGAGCTGAATCTCACAAATGTGAATGACAAGCCGTTATTAATGTTCAAAATAATATCTCTGCATATTTGACAACATAGAATTTGATTCCATGTATCTCTTTCTAGTGCCTCATCTATAGGGAGACAGCCACTCCCGACGAGATCCTTTACTGGAAAATACATTTTTCCGGCACTTCTCAAAGAAGACTGCCACTCTAATATACGAACTTTTACTAAATCATAACTAGCGCAGAACGGAGGTCATTGGAATAAATATAGCCGAGGTGACGCGCACTAAAACAGTCATGTCATCAGGTGAGTATATCCAGCCCTACCGGTGGCACCCGTAATGAGTACTGCCACCACAGATGTCAAGTCCGTCACTCCGTCTAATGGGCCCGCTGACGGGTATCGATCACAGACCGACATTGCATCATATTTCACAAAAAGCATTCTTCACACGTGTGAAAAATATGACAGAATACACACGTGTGAAGAATGCGTTTTGTGAAGAAGAAAAAAACATGAGGTCCAACAGCGCTTTAGCATTGGGTTACATTCGTGCCCCGTATACGAGGAAGTAAAATGAAGTTTAGCTATTCAAACATTGAGCCGATCATAAACACATTGGATATACAGAAACTGATTTTCTATATAAGAAAATGTGTTTAATCGCGTTTCACATCTAATAGCTGATGATTAATAAATCAAAAGCGCTCTAATGTAGTCGTTAAAGAAAACAAACTTTAAATTTGTTTTCCTAATAGACATTTTGTCGTGCGTGTTGGAAAATAGCATCTATTCTCGGCTTCTTGAAACATTCACGTTATCAAGAAACACGTTGTATATATAGATGAAGTTGGCTTTGTTTGACGACACCACTAGAGCACATTAAATTATTAATCATCGGCTGTTGGATATCAAACTTTTGGTAATTTTTACATATAGTTTTAGAGAGGAAACCCGCTACATTTATCCGTCAGTAGGAAGATATAGTTTATATCCCGCAGAGAGGATAACAGATACCACGGCCACTGATATACCAGTCGCGATGCACTGGCTGGAACGAGAAATACCCCAATGGAACCGCCGATGAGGATCGATCCGATACCGACCACGCATCAAGTCAGCGCTTTACCACTGGGCTACGTCCTGCTCCTACAGATAATGAGAAACGCGTTGTATATACAGAGACTGATATTCTAAACATGAACATTAAACGTGGTCATTAAGTATGCTCTGTCTGTTGAAAACGTCTTACACAACCCTAGACCATACCTTTAATACGTTCTCTTACAATTTACCATATGTCTCAAACTATAACAACTGCCCCGCAAATTTGTCCCAATCGTGTTGTCGTAATCAATAGCACGATGTTTATTCTTTTTTCCTCAAATACAAATATGGACTAAATATATTAATTACACCAAGTTAAGATAATATTTGTCTTTCTGTCATGTGGAGACATTTGATTATTTCCCTCGCACTGTAAACAAGCGCACGTCAATGCCCTGTTGGGTTGATTAATCGTTTTACTGGTGAAATCATTCAAATCCCTCCTTAGTTTACAGAGCACTACGGTGAAGTCTTGTCAAGTTCTTTGATTGCTAAGTCAAACGTTGGAAGTAATCTTGAAGAAGACTTACAATCTGTTTATCGGCAAAGATTGAAGTCTGTTTTCCGTTTCCTTGTGTATTTTGTGACATAAAACATATACGCAGTTTATGCTGCTTCAAGAACTCCAGACAGTCAGTCGCTATTGCGTGTTTGTTTTCACGAGATGAAAAGCACAGCAGTTTGTTGAACAAGAAAGTGTTATTTGCTAATAACCAAGTGTCAAAAGCCGGTCGACAACTACTGTTTGATTTGACCAACAGTACAAGCCATCTGAGTGTTTGTCTTCACAAGCTAGGATTAAATGAACATAGGTTTTTTTAACAGCAAACTGCCATTTGCATATGCATATATCCAATTTCAAAAGCCGGTCATGGACTAAGCTTTGATTTGGACATATAGTACAAGACATCTAGTTACGCACTCGCGCTTAAATAAATAAATAAATATACAGTTGTCATTGCGTGTGTGTTTTCATAAGGTGAAAGGAACAGCAGTTTGTTTAACAATAAACTGTTATTTGCATATAACCAAGTGTCAAAAACCGGTCAACAACTACGCTTTAATTTAACCAATAGTTAGGCATGCGCGCTTTTCGAAACAAGATTCAGTGAAATATCATTGTCATTACTACCTAATACCGACCATAGTGCAGCTGGAACACAGGCCTGATTGCACACAGACCGATCAGAAAAACACATCCATTAGACTCGTTTATGAGCTTCGCGGTAGACCAAATGACCACGTCGGGAACCAATCAAACAGTTCGCAAACGGTTGGCTGAACTTAGAGCACGTGTAAATGACGGTCCATAATATCATAATATCCTTCTCTTCCATACACATGTTTCTTACCTTTCCAAGCAAGCCATTTTCTTTCCATATATATATATATATATATATATATATATATACTATTCAGTTATGTAGTGTTTACCGTATTAAATGAATGTAAAGTAGCGATACCAGGGCTCCAATCCTGGCACTACTATATTTATTTTCTAAAAAAATAATTAAAGTTTGTTTTGTTTAACGATACCACTAGAGTACATTGAATACTTAATCATTATTGGATGCCAAACACGAAGTCACCATAAGAAACCTGCAACACTTTTCCTAATGTAGCAAGGCATCTTTTATATGCATTTTTCCACAGACATGAAAGCACATACCACGGCTTTAACCAGCTGTGGGGCACTGGTTGGAACGAGAAAACCCCAATCAGCTGAATGGATCTAGCAAGGTGGTTTTGATCTTGCGACGCAAGCACCTCAAGCGAGCACTCAATCGACTGATGGAAATCCCACCCCTAATTTAGGTTGGAGTCGGTAATGGCATATTATAAGCATATCACTTACAAGCTTTAAAACTATCTCCTGGATTGCACGCTACACAACAGCCAGAGAAAACTAATGATAGAATCAATAACCGAAGCCAACCACAATAAACCAATTACACCTAACTTTTTACTTAACCCTGATAAATATCTAAAACATAAAACCTTCAAAGCAGTATATCAATTCGTCCAGACCACCAAACCAAAACTATAAGTGCCACGTGCCTTGCCAGCGTTCGGTCGACGCGGACCACCAACTCGACTGATCGCAGGCAGGATGGGAAACCGTAGCACACCCATCGGGCTCCTGACAGTCATAAAGTTAAAAACTAAAATTAGAAAATGATCGCAACCACCCGCCTGTACGTCTCCCGGAGGGAAGAGCAATCTTCTGCACTCGATCGACATGCACTCCAATCCGGGGGACCAACGATCTATAATTAAGATAAGTAATTAATACGCTGCTTAACTCGTGACACCCGTGACTCCCTGGATGGAACATCCACCCTACGCACTCCAACAGACCACATATTCCAACCCGGGAGAGAACGGTGAAACGACAAAAGTAAAAGCATATACCTAGCCAAATTAGCTGGCACAAATTCAGCAATAAATTAACTATTACTCAAAACCACCCGCCTGTACATCTCTCGGACGGAAGAGCGACCTTAAGCACTCGACCAAACAAGCACTCCAACCCGGGGATCAACGGCGGGATGTTAGCGAATGATTTAATAACCGCTAGATATGACAATGCTTGAATCGTGACATCTGTGACCCCCTTGGTGGAGCATCTACCCTACGCACTCGAACAGACCACGTATTCGAACCCGGGGGGAGAACGGTGAAACGACAAAAGTAAAAGCATATACTCAACCAAATTAGCTGGCATAAATTTAGCAATATAAATTAACAATTACTCAAAACTACCCGCCTGTACATCCCTTGGATGGAAGAGCGACCTTAAGCACTCGACCAGGCACTCCAACCTGGGGATTAACGGCGGGACGGTAGCGAGTGATTAATAACCACTAGATATGCCAATGCCATCCAGACCTAACCACGATAACCATATTATTATACTGTAAATATGTTCATGTTCTGAAGCTCGTGATTGACAACTGGCATACACCACCCGCTAACGACACATTAGTTTGTTGTTGTTTTTTTGTTGTTGTTGTTGTTGTTGTTGTTTTTGTTTTGTTTTTTTTTGTTTGTTTTTTTGTTTTTGTTTTCTTTGGGTTTTTTTTTTTTTTTTTTTTATCTTTCTCACTAAGCCAGGATCGAAGTCGCAGTAACCCAATTGGCTAATTAACCAGCCAATCAACATCGTTAGATAATCAACCAAGATAGGACACCACTAATTATCGCCTATTTTTTGCAGCACTCTCATTGGTCCAATCCAGCCAATCACGGATCAAGAACCCCACTACACCTAACTGTAAATGAACTGCACGCATTTGTCTTTGCACCCGCACCATGTTTTTGTTTTTTTTTGTTTTTGTTTTTTTTTTGTTTTTTTTTATTACTGATGCATTCCATCATAGCTAACTAACGTAAGTCAACTAGGGTTCCAGAAGCAAAGACATGCAGGAAAACCGATACCCAACTATCCAGATAGCCTGAAGACAAACCAAGTAAGCCTACTAAAATCCTATATTTAGGGGGTGGGAATCAAAATTCTTCAAACTAAGTACCTAGATCGGTGCATATATGTATACAATTGCTACTTGCCACCGTTAGTTTCGTTTTAATGCATTGATAATAAAGTTAAGTATGCCAAGCACTAGGCTTTTAAACCAATACCTACACAATAAGGGTTTAACCCTTCAAATTAGATAGCTAGGCTAGTTTATCTCCCCCTCCGTCAGTGTATTCAATGCTATACAAGGACGGAGGGGGATGGGTGGTCATGAATGACCGTTGAACTCACTAGAATAGGGACTTAAGACAATAGGTACAACCGTAACACAAAACTAGGATTCACACACAGACTACACGCTCACTGCATCAGTACACTTGGTGCATTGACTAATGATAACAATGCACCCGCCCCCATTTAATGGCCCAGCACGTACTCTAATAAGGAACCGGACAAAAGAATACTGTTCCGAGTACACAATTGCAATGCACCAGGGGGAAGCTGAACAAAATAATATCGGCCTCCCCCACCCAAACCCCAATACTTGCTGCTGGTAATAACTTGGTACTTGGTGATGCTTCGAACAGAAGCGGTCAGGCCCTTTATAAGGGCCCTATGGTGAACCTAGGGAGACACCACAGCATCGTAAAGGTCTAAAATTAACGAGCTACCCACGATTCACTAATATCAAAACCTATATTAGCTCGGCCATTTAACTTTCGACCGACCGTTCAAAATTGCGCCAAATTCCCTCAATCAAAATTGCGCACCCTTTTCTCTTTGGCATTTAACTGCTCCATTCAAATTCCATAGCACCACTCCCACCCCCACCTGCCAGTGCAGGCGGTCCCTCCTCTCCCCTCCCCCCCCCCCACACTTTCCCTGTCATGGACGGAGGAGCCGGCCAAGGCCGGCTCTTGTGCCCACGACAGGCGTGCGCTACAACAGCTTGTTCTGAATGTGCACGTAAAACCCTATGACATGACATGACATAAGCTTTAAAACAGGCCTCGGTGGCGTAGTGGTTAAGCCATCGGACTACAGGCTGGTAGGTACAGGGTTCGCAGCCCGGTATCGGCTCCAACCCAGAGCGAGTTCTTAAGGGCTCAATGGGTAGGTGTAAGGTCACTTCACCCTCTTCTCTCTCACTAACAACTAACCAAATAACAACTAACCAACTAACAACTAACCCATTGTCCTGGACAGACAGCCCAGATAGCTGAGGTGTGTGCCCAGGACAGCGTGCTTGAAATTTAATTGGATATAAGCACGAAAATAAGTTGAAATGAATGAAAAAGCTTTAAACCGATGTTAACAAGTATACCCTTAATGTAAAGAGGTGGGCTTTTTTGTTGTTATTGCTACTGTTGCTGGTGTTATTGTTATTGCTGTTGTTGTTTGTCTTTTTATGAATCATTTAAGAATAGAAGAAGGAAAGAAATGAAGAGGAGAAAAAAAAGAGAACAAAATAAAGATTTTATAGCATTCTGTCTTGTCTCGAGAAAAAAGATATTGACATGTCTTGTTTCCAATAATCCAGATCATCCAGCTTCCTGCTAGAAGTTAACAGTTCCAGTCTAGCATAACGAAGGAAGGAAATGTTTTATTTAACGACGCAAGCAACACATTTTATTTACGGTTATATGGCGTCGGACATATGGTTAAGGACCACACAGATATTGAGAGGAAACCAGCTGTCGCCACTTCATGGGCTATTCTTTTCGATTAGCAGCAAGGGATATTTTATATGCACCATCCCACAGACGCGATAGCATATACCACGGCCTTTGATATACCAGTCGTGGTTCACTGGCTGCAACGAGAAATAGCCCAATGGGCCCACCTACGGGCATCGATCCCAGACCGACCGCGCAGCAAGCAAGCGCTTTACCACTGGGCTACGTCCTGCCGTCCATGGAATAGAGTGCTGGTTAGGGAACACGGCATCGAAGACACACAACCAGAAATGGTTATGAAAGAAAGTTAAGTCTGTCTTGTGCCATTGATTTTGAACTTATAGTTTGTCAGAAACGAATCTAAACGCAATACTTTAACGTTAAACGTGAACGCAAAATTTGACGCCAACAGCCACTCCTTAGTAAACAAAAACGTGTGCGTTTTTAACGACGCCACTGGAGCACATTGATAAATTAATCCCCTCCTATTGGATGTCAAACATTTAATAATTCTGAATCGTAGTCATCAGAGGAAACCCGCTACATATTATCTAATGCAGCAAGGGATCTGTTATAAGCACGTTCCCAAAGGCAGGAAAGCACATACCAAGGCCGTTTTCCAGTTGTGGTGCACTGGTTGAAACGAGAAAAAAAACCAATCAGCTGGGTGGGTCCACCGAGGTGGTTCGATCCTGCGACGGAAGCACCTCAAGCAAGCACTCAACCGACTTAGCAAAATCCCGCCCCACCTTAGTAATGGCACGGGACTCGGTAGATAGGCCTAATATCGAGATCACTTTAATTCCGAGATTGTATTTGTTGCTTTTAAAAGAAAATTATATTGAATTTGAAACAAATTCCGGATATTTGCCATCAATTCCAGAATTCCAAATGCGGGGAGAACATTTTTGTTTTTGTTTGGGGGGGGGGGGGGGGGGGGGGGGGGGGGGGGGGGGGGGGGGGGAGGTTTCTTTTTCTTCTCAGAAAATTCCGGAATGTAGGTCACCTTGACATAGAGAGCACTTTAATTTATCTTTCAAAGTATATAGCTTTCGTTCCTTCCTATTGCACGACTGCATTGTCCCCCATTAAAAGCTATATTTCAAGAGGAAAAAAAAAAATGAAGAAGATCGAAATAACGAATAATGCTAGGGTCAGACTGTCAACTGTTACAACAAAGTTGGCCAACTCAACGGCTGCGTTGTAATTTCCCCAACTCCCGACTTACGAGATGGGTGCGCTCGGATTAACAACTAATGGGTTATACGAAGATGATTGAGTTGTAAGAGCGCTCAGAGTAGCAACTGGACAATCGTTGTGGACAAAAAGTTTTGAAAGCAGAAATTTGGCCAACTTTGTGCTGGCAGTTGGTAGTCTGAGACTAGCATTACTCTCACTTTAGCGAAGACTAGGAATTACCAGTTCTTCTTGTTACACTTCACCCTGTAATTGGAAGGAAGGAAGGAAGGAAATGTTTTGTTTAACGACGAACTAAACACATTTCATTTACGGTTATATTATGGCATCGGACATATGGTTAAGGACCACACAGATATTGAGGGAAAGAAAGAAAGAAATGTTTTATTTAACGACGCACTCAAAACATTTTATTTACGGTTATATGGCGTCAGACATATGGTTAAGGACCACACATATTTTGAGAGGAAACCCGCTGTCGCCACTAAATGGGCTACTCTTTTCGAGTAGCTGCAATAGGTATTTTATATGCACCATTCCACAGATAGGATAGCACATACCACGGCCTTTGTTGTAACAGTCGTGGTGCACTGGTTGGAGCGAGAAATAGCCGATGGGCCCATCGACGGGGATCGATCCCAAACCTAGCGCGCATTAAGCTAGCGTTTTACCACTGGGCTACGTCTCGTCCTGTAATTGGAACAGCTCTAACAAAATGTGTTTTGATGCTTCTAACAGTTCACACTGACTCGATATGTCAGAACAAATTCCTCGTCCATTCTGCAAAGCTGGTTCCAGAGTATTACACATTTCTGTCTGTCTGGACACAAATTAACGTCAATCCGACTGTTTGGGGTTTGAACACGAGTGTATATTGTTATTGGGCTTATGCGGGTTAAGACCTCGGATGTTAAAATTGCATTGTACCAAATCAGGAAGGACGGAAATGTTTTATTTAACGACGCACTCAACACATTTTATTTACGATTATATGGCGTCAGACATATCGTTAAGGACCACACAGCTATTGAGAGAGGAAGCCCGCTGTCGCCACTTCATGGGCTATTCGTTTCGAGTAGCAGCAAGAGGTATTTTATATGCACCATCCCACAGACAGGATAGTACACACCACGGCCTTTGTTACACCCGTTGTGGAACACTGGCTAGAACGAGATATAGCCCAATGGGTTGTACCAAATCAGTCTGGTTAAAAGTTCATGGCGCATCGCGAAAAACAGAAATAAAATAAATGTTTTATTTAACGACGCATTTTGGGGCGGGGCGTAGCCCAGTGGTAAACCGTTCGTTATTGTGCCGTCGGTATGGGATCGATCCCCGTCGGTGGGCCTATTGGACTATTTCTCGTTCCAGTCAATGCACCACGACTGGTATATCAAAAGCCGTGGTATGTGCTATCCTGTATGTGGGATTGTGCAGATTCATTGCTACTAATGGAACAATGCAGCGGATTTCCTCTCTAAGACTATTATATGTCAAAATTACCAAATGTTTGACATCCAATAGCCGATGATTAATAAATCAATGTGCTCTAGGTAGTACTAAACCAAATAACTTCCGGCTGCGTCAGATTTCGAGGTAGACCGAACTTTTGATAGAGAAGTTAACACCACAAGTCCTGTGATTGGTGATAAATGTGAGTGTGTTGGTTGTAAAAAAAAAATAGCTTCATCCGGGCAAAAAATTTATGCAATTCTATTTCATCTAGTGCCACTGTGTCATGTAGCCTTTTGCTTGAAACATGTTTGGGGTATCTTTAAAAAAAAGTAGTAAATATTTTGCGGAATTAGGGTAGTCATAGACACTACCCGTTATCTCTGAAATGAGCCGCTTCATCTCCAATTTGTTTTTGATTAATTTTAAGTGTGATGGGTGGTAGTATTTATATCCGTGGTGTTTATGTCGATTGATGCGCTGCAGGTAGGAGTTTTAACCACATATTTAACTAGTGTCGTCTATGGGATTTGATTTGGTAGTATACAATCTCAAGTGGTGTCTTTAAGCAAAATAAACGAACAGAATCAACACGTTTAATTCGGTAATATTGCATAGGACATACAGTTTAGGGCCACAGACAGAGGCAGGAAACCCGCTGGCACTACATTTCACGATTAGCAGCAAGTGATCATTTATATATACCAACTCGCAGACAATCTGATGGGTCCACCGACGGGTATCGATCCTAGAACGACTGTGTATGAAGGGATACACCTTTTTGGCCCCATTTGTCTGTCATGCCATTCGGTGTCACAGGTTCGAGTCCCAGCAAAGACATGAGACAATGTGTGAGGCCAGAAAATAGTTAATTATCCCCTGCGACAGTGCGTTACTATCTAGGTATGTAACAGTCAACCTCGACATACATACAATATATAGATATTCATACAGCAATACATACTAGCCAGTGCCAGGTCTGCCCACTGGTTCATGCACGTAAGCGGGATCGACCGCGTAGATTGTAGGCCCCATGCATACAGAAAGACAAAGAGACTGACAGAGACAGACAGAGAGAGAGACAGAAACAGTGAGACAGAGAGACAGAGAGAGAGAGACAGACACAGAGAGAGAGAGAGAGAGAGAGAGAGAGAGAGAGAGAGAGAGAGACAGAGAGACAGAGCGAGAGAGAGACAGAGACACAGACAGAGAGACAGAGACACAGACAGAGAGACAGAGACACAGACAAAGAGACACAGACAGACAAACGTATATTATAAGCCACTAGTAATTGATAAAATATTCACGTAAAATGTATTTATAATATTATATCAGGGCACCCTAACTCTGACACTGTTTAAAGGTTTCGGGACAATAAAGAAAAGAAACGAATAGATGAAAGATTCAACCTGCAAAATATATTTGTATTTATAACCATCTTTCACCAGCATAAACATTCAGTATTAAGATTTGTGGTTGGACCGTCTAATAATGCATAGGGCTACTGTATTATGTCATTCAACCCATGACGTATCGACTGATTGCTTGCTGGATCAGTGAAGGAATGCGATATGCAAGATGTTATTTCAATTTTATATTAATAATTATTTCCTTAAAATTGATTACATGTAATTCCTTCGACATCAGTTGGATTTTCAATTTCTATCAAACTGGAAATATTGTTAATTTTTGTTCAGTGTCTTATTTCCTCCTCTTTTTTTCGATAATTCAGAATTTTAATTCAATCCTTATTTCCGTAAATCTGCGAAAAAGGGTTTTTAATTTTCTCCGTATACCTCAGGTTGAGTTTTTAAAAAACACAATTTTCTGTCCATCTCTTGGAATTAACCTACATTCCGCTAAAGGATTTCTTTGTTTGGCGCCCTTTTTCGTGGTAACAGACGACTTCTTATCATCGCCTCAATTCCTTTGTCCTTGACATTTTGTGACAATTTTTTCCTCTTTGCACGTCTTCCTAACTTCAGCGTACCATATGTTTTTCTTGGCGACGTCGGAACCGTATCGATCTTGTTTGAAGAATCCAATTGTTCCGTTGGCCATGAGTAAGTGGACCTGTTTGCCTCTCCCATTCTCACTGAATAAAGTTTGTCCAATTCATTAGACGAAGCAAACGTCAGCCGTTTTGGACTTCTCGTCGCTTTGTTTACGACATTGGTATCGAATTGCATTTGATTAACCTGACCCAATTTAGATTTAGATTGCACGGCGGTCAAATTAAATGTAATCGTTTCTGATTGGTCTATGTGTGTCTTCGTGGCGGAATTCGAGGCGCTCGAGGCAGACTCTGGAATCTCGAATTTCACTGGTGATAACCTTGAGACCGGAAGTACGACGCTTGGGTCGTGCTGGTAAGGTGCTGGTTTGTTACGCGAGTCTGGTGGGTTATCGTGATATCTTAATGTCAGTTCTGCTGTGTATACTGTAACGGAGAGAAAGAGAAAAAAAAAGAGAAATAAAAAATAGAAATAAAAAACACGCAGATTCTGTTGAATTAAATATTTAAAAACACAAAAATGTCACTTGGCTGGGTTCGAACCTATTGCACCGATCCGCTTGGCATTTGACAGTTCGCAATCATAACCACTCGGCCAAAAAAGAAGAAGTTTGTTTTGTTTAACGACACCACTAGAGCACATTGATTAATTAACCATCGGCTATTGAATGTCAAACATTTAGGTAATTCTGACATGTAGTCATCAGAGGAAACCCGCTACATCTTTTCTAATGCAGCGAGGGATCTTTTATATGCACCATCCCACAGAAAGGATACCACATACCACGGCCTTTGATACAACAGTCGTGGTGCACTGGCTGGAATGAGAAATAATCCAATAGGCCCACCGACGGGGATCGATCCCAGACCGACGGCACAACAACGGACAGTTTACCACTGGGCTACGTCCCGCTCGACCTCAGCCAACACTGAATGAATGAATGAATGAATGAATGAATGAATGAATGAATGTATATATAACGACACCCCAGCACGAAAAATACATCAGCTACTGGGTGTCAAACTATGGTAAATACAAAACAAAATTGATGATCAACATCAATATAAAAATTCAACAGTTAAATTAAAACACAGTGTAAAGAACTGTGCAAAAATACAAATATCACAGTTAGATAATATTTAAAATTTACAATAAAAGTCAGTATCACATTATGTAGGCCAAATATATATTTTAGAATTTCTTGCAGTGCTCACATTGAGGTGGTGGATCTTTTTTCCACCTCATTGTGAACACTGCCATTGTACTAATGTAATCGGTGTCAATCATAATTATAATCATAATTCTATGATGGCATATATACTTTGATCGACATAACGAGATGATTAAAATTCGTTGTTTTACAACAGGATTATTATGATACATTTCACATTATGTTGGCTAACTCATATCTTTATATTGAAAACAAAAACACCGTCTAGAAATATATAATTTTGTCGTAAAGACGTTTCTAAAGTATGTGGTTATGTTGATGGCAGTTGAATGCCACTATATAATACTTAGATCAGATATAGTGTAGGCCATACATACAAAGAGAATCGTCTGCAAACAACCAACCGAAAACAGATTTTTGCTGTTGATATCAGAAACGTTTTATGATATTTCATTCATTTCAACTTATTTTCATGCTTATATCCAATTAAAGTCCAAACACGCTGTCCTGGGCACACACCTCAGCTATCTGGGTTGTCTGTGCAGGACATTTGGTTAGTTGTTATTTGTTATTTGGTTAGTGGTTAGTGAGAGAGAAGAGGGTCTAGTGGTCTTACACCTAACCATTAAGTCGTTACAACTCGCTCTGGGTGCGAGCCGGTACTGGGCTGCGAACTCTGTACCTACCAGCCTTATGTCTGAGACCGGCATTTTTATGATATACTGGAATCTGAATGACTTGTACATTTACCACAACTGTGAAATCACTTTCATTATTAATGGCTGTGCAATTTTCAAGTCAACTAATTTAATAAAACAACAAAAATATAATACATGTGTACATATAAGTTTTGCTGTGTTTAACGACACCACTAGAACACATTGATTTATTAATCATCAGCTATTGGATGTCAAACATTTGGTAATGTTGGCATAGAGGCTTAGATAGGAAACCCGCTACATTTTTCTTAATGCAGCAAGGAATCTTTTATATGCACTTTCCCACAGACTAGAAAACACATATCAGAGCCTTTGTTCATTGGTGGTGCAACCCAGTTTGTTGAATGGATCCACTAAGGCGGTTCGATCCTGCGACACAAGCATCTCAAGCGAGCACTCAACCGACTGAGCTAAAAACCGTCCCCATGTTTGCATGTAATACTGCATTATTGTACTACCTTTTCGATCTACGAATTTACGTATTCAACGAAATGTGTGTTTTTAGAAAACCATGAAATTTAAAGCCCACGAATATAAAGCATTTCACAGTATCATGGCCATAACTAGGGGTGAGGGATGGGGGCGTATTTGCCCCAAGACACTTTTGTTTAGCTGCTGGTAACCCTACATTACTATGTCCCAAATGTTTTGATATATCCATAGTCACCCCGTTATTGTAGGCTGGATACGGCCTTGATAATGTTATTTAAAGTGTTTATGAAAGATCCCTTGCTGCTTACGGAAAAACAACAACCTGTAGGCGTTTTCCGCTGAAGATTGCGTGTCAAAATTCCAAACGTTTAACATCCAATAGCCGGTGTGTTCTAGTGGTGTCGACAAAACAAATTTTAACTTTCGTAATGACAAAAACTATCTGATAGGTCCACCGAAGGAAATCGATCCTACGACCCACCGTACCTCCGTCAAGTGTTTTACCATTTACTCCGAACCTGCCCCGAACTAGAAAACAAATACTTGCCTAGTTCTGTGTTAGCTGCTGAACGTTTTCTTCTGTCGGCATGCACGCAAGAGGACTGCCACCGAAGTAGAAACAAACAACAACAAAAAACAGTGATACAATAACGTAATGATCATGATGATGCAGATGGTCATAATGATAATGATGATAAAATACAAGAAATGTTGTATTTAACGGTACACTCAACACATTTTAATTACTATTATATAGCGTCAGATAGAGAAAGAGGAAACCTGCTGCCGCCTATCCACTGGCTACTCTTCTTTTTTTTTTACGTAACCGAGTGGTAAAGCGCTCGCTTGATGCGCGGTCGGTTTGGGATCGATCAAAGGCCGTGGCATGTGGACTGTGCTGTCCTGTCTGTGGGAAAGTGCATATAATTAATTTTTTTGCTGGATTAGAAAAAAAATGTAGCAGGTTTCTTCTAATGACTGTGTCAGAATTACCAAATGTCAGACATCCAATAGCCGATGAGTAATTAATCAATGTGCTCTAGTGGTGTCAAACAAAACAAACCTCGTAAATCTGGGCCCAGGGCCCCGTTCCACAAAGCGATATTAGCCCTAAGATCACCTTAAGTGCATGGCTAGCTTATGCACTAAGGTGATCTTAGTGCTAATATCGCTTCTTGGAAAGGGGCCCTGGGGCGTTTGTCTAGGATAGGCAGTTCGTGGTTCGACGCAATTGTTAGTGTTTGGTGAAAGAGTACTCGGTGTAATGATCTAATCCCTCCCCGCTGAAACGTTAAAAGTCGTCCCAGGTTAGTTAAAAGTTTGCTTTGTTTAACAATACCACTAGAGTACATTGATTAATTAATCATCGGTATTGGATGTCAAAACATTTTGTAATTCTGACAATCATCAGAGGAAATCCGCTGCATTTTCTTAATACAGCAAGGGATCTTTTATATGCACTTCCCACAGACTGGCAGCGGAACGTAGCCCAGTGGTACAGCGTTCGCTTAATGCGCGGTCGGTCTGGGATCAACCCCCGTCGGTGGGTCCATTGGGTTATTTCTCATTCCAGCCAGTGCACCACGACTGGTATATAAAATACCGTGGTATGTGCTATCCTGACTGTGGCCCATGAAGAGTAGCCCATGAAGTGGCGACTGCGGGTTTCCTCTCAATAACTGTGTGGTCCTTAGCCATATGTTCGATGCTATATAACCGTAAATAAAATGTGTTGAGTGCGTCGTTAAATAAAACATTTCCTTCTACCTTCTTTTTCCACAGACAAGAAAGCACATACCACGACCTTTGACCAATTGTCGTGCACTAGTTGGAACAAGGAAGAAACCCACTTGAATGAATCCATCTAGCAACTCAACCGAGCACTCAACAGACGGTTTAAAATATATTTACCTTGATTTTATGTATTGTATTATACTTATCCCCACAGCTCCTTACACTGTGGTTTTACATAAATATATATAAATAATATATTTACCTTGATTTTATGTATTGTATTATACTTATCACCCACAGCTCCTTACACTGTGGTTTTACATAAATATATATAAATAATATATTTACCTTGATTTTATGTATTGTATTATACTTATCCCCACAGCTCCTTACACTGTGGTTTTACATAAATATATATAAATAATATATTTACCTTGATTTTATGTATTGTATTATACTTATCCCCACAGCTCCTTACACTGTGGTTTTACATAAATATATATAAATAATATATTTACCTTGATTTTATGTATTGTATTATACTTATCCCCACAGCTCCTTACACTGTGGTTTTACATAAATATATATAAATAATATATTTACCTTGATTTTATGTATTGTATTATACTTATCCCCACAGCTCCTTACACTGTGGTTTTACATAAATATATATAAATAATATATTTACCTTGATTTTATGTATTGTATTATACTTATCCCCACAGCTCCTTACACTGTGGTTTTACATAAATATATATAAATAATATATTTACCTTGATTTTATGTATTGTATTATACTTATCCCCACAGCTCCTTACACTGTGGTTTTACATAAATATATATAAATAATATATTTACCTTGATTTTATGTATTGTATTATACTTATCCCCACAGCTCCTTACACTGTGGTTTTACATAAATATATATAAATAATATATTTACCTTGATTTTATGTATTGTATTATACTTATCCCCACAGCTCCTTACACTGTGGTTTTACATAAATATATATAAATAATATTTTCATATATTTATCATTTGTGACACCCAATAGCCGATGTGTATTTTTTTATTTTTTTTTGCTGAAGTGTTGTTAAACATTCATTCATTCATTCATTCATTGAATTCAATCGACGGTCCCCGTTCCGGGTTAGAGTCGGTACATACCAACTTTAAAGCCAATGACTTAAAGGTCACCTCCAGAAGGCCGGCCACCACTTAGATAGATTTAAATTCAACTCACTCCATCACAGTCGGTCGAACACACCACGAAGACACACTCGAATGACACGGATTTCGATCCGGGCAGTCTGAATGACCGGAAGTAAGGACTTGTTGTCTGTCGGGCAGATGTCGTGAAACCGGAGTCCTTGGCGATGATGATTCCGTCACCGCAGCTGTAGTTGGAAAAGAAAGGAATGTTGGGATTACGATAATAGGGAAATGTATGCGTGTTATTGTGTAATCGTTCAAAATAAACCTTCCACTATGTTTTCGTTCAGTGATACCTCAGACTTTAGTCAGTCTCTGTCTCTGTGTCTCTGTGTGTCTGTCTGTCTGTCTGTCTGTCTGTCTGTGTGTGTGTGTGTGTGTGTGTCTCTGTCTGTCTGTCTGTCTGTCTGTCTGTCTCTCTCTCTCTCTCTCTCAAATTTTTGTACTTGTGTGTTTCTAATTCTCAGTACTCACCCGCCTAGTATGATGGGGTATGTGGAACGAACGCCTCTTGCCTTGCATGACACGGTCTGCAAACTAACCTCCAGCGTACTATTACCTAGAAAAAGTAAAGGTAAGCGTACACCCTAACCTGCAAGAACAGGAAAACAAACAAGGAAACTTCTCCAACAAAAATGTTTAATGAGATATTAATTTTTATCCCCTTTCTAGCAAATACATGTTCGAGTTGCATGTTGAACTAAGCTCAAATTGACAAACATGGTCTATAGTATATTTTTATTACTGGTATGTAACCATTCATTTTGGACTGTTCGAACCAGTGGGTATTCTATCGGGAGAGTGGCCGGATCTAACTCAGCCGGTAGAGCGCTTGCTCGGGGTACTTGGTTTGTTAGGTCCAACCTCCTCGTCGCACCCATTGGGATTTTCTCGTCATAACCATTGGTCCACTATTGATATAGCAAATGTTGTGGTATGTGCTGCACTGTCTTCAGGAGGCACATATCAAAACAAAATCTACTGCTGCTAATGGAAACAAGTAGAGGTTTTTCTTGCATAACTATGTATCACAATTACTAAATGTTTGACGACCACAAGACGACGATTAACAAACTATTGTTCACTTAGTTTGTACTGACTAGATGTGTTTATGACGTGATACTCACTAATAAGGTTTGCTATAATCCTGATCGTCTGTCCGAGCGTGATGTCACCAACAATTCGTTTATCCATGGAATCGATGAGGTAGAATTCCACAGATGAGTGACTCAGTGGTCCCATGTTGTACAACAGTTCTTCCACGGGTCTCCGACTACAATAGGAAACAAGTTATTCAAGTCGCAGACCCCAGTATGACCACGTAGAAACAAGAAACTAAGTTTGGTTAACCTACAAATCTGTAACACATCTAAGCAAATAAAGAATAATACACGAGTGGTCATTAGATACCATTTCTCTTACAACGAGCGAAAGCGAATTTGATACTTTTTTAAAAAACGAGTTGTAAGATAAATGGTATCTAACGGACACGAATGTATTAATCTATTTCTTACATATCTTCAAAAACCAGGTTTTAAGCAAATTTTAATATATTTTTCAACTAAATGTTATGTACCGCCTTTGCAATTGTAGCTAACTTACGCGTCATAGACACGACGATTGTCATGTTAACTATACGTCGAAGTGTAATAGATGTATGGCATTGGTGATCATTGGATGTATGGCATTGGTGATCATTGGATGTATGGCATTGGTGATCATTGGATGTATGGCATTGGTGATCTGATCATCACTTAGAAGCAGCCAGTCGTATGTCTTGAAATTGTTAACACACGTGCATGTGTAAACAAGTATGTGTTATCAAAAAATAATGAATAGTGTTTTCACCAACGGCTGTGTAAGTCCGTGGTGGGGAATTTCCCTTTTAAAAATACACCAGAACTCTTCTCCACGACCGTTACTTGTCAGTGTGTTTAGAATTATGACAAAACCAATGCATTTGTTTTCATTACAAACACTAGGATGACTATATAAACACTACGGTCCTACGGAAATTGATATTCAAAATTACTTTAATATTAAAAATACGCTGTAGTGTAAACAAGTATGTGTTATCAAAAATAATGAATAGTGTTTTCACCAACGGCTGTGTAAGTCCGTGGTGGGGAATTTCCCTTTTAAAAATACACCAGAACTCTTCTCCACGACCGTTACTTGTCAGTGTGTTTAGAATTATGACAAAACCAATGCATTTGTTTTCATTACAAACACTAGGATGACTATATAAACACTACGGTCCTACGGAAATTGATATTCAAAATTACTTTAATATTAAAAATACGCTGTAGTGTAAACAAGTATGTGTTATCAAAAATAATGAATAGTGTTTTCACCAACGGCTGTGTAAGTCCGTGGTGGGGAATTTCCCTTTTAAAAATACACCAGAACTCTTCTCCACGACCGTTACTTGTCAGTGTGTTTAGAATTATGACAAAACCAATGCATTTGTTTTCATTACAAACACTAGGATGACTATATAAACACTACGGTCCTACGGAAATTGATATTCAAAATTACTTTAATATTGAAAATACGCTGTAGTGTATATACGTAGTAGTATATATCAGCTTTAAGGAGATAAACCCTACCTTTAAAACACTACGTCGTATTTTTTTTGCTATTAGATACGGGGTTTTATTTCTGTTGGTGTGTGTGTGTGTGTGTGTGTGTGTGTGTGTGTGTGTGTGTGTGTGTGTGTGTGTGTTTTAATTTAGATGCATAGTTATACAAAACTAAAACTACACTGCCCAATGTTTTTCAAATATTTTATCATTCAATATAAACCCGGCGTCGTGGTTAGGCCATCGGTCTACAGGCTGGAAGGTACTGGGTTCGGATCCCAGTCGAGGCAGGGGATTCTTAATCCAGATACCGACTCCAAACCCTGAGTGAGTGCTCCGCAAGGCTCAGTGGGTAGGTGTAAACCACTTGCACCGACCAGTGATCCATAACTGGTTCAACAAAGGCCATGGTTTGTGCTATCCTGCCTGTGGGAAGTGCAAATAAAAGATCCCTTGCTGCTAATCCGAAAGCGTAGCCCATGTAGTGGCGACAGCGGGTTTCCTCTCAAAATCTGTGTGGTCCTTAACCATATTTCTGACGCCATATAACCGTAAATAAAATGTTTTGAGTGCGTCGTTAACTAAAACATTTCTTTTTTTCTTTCATTCAATATAAAAAAAAGATAGTGGTCCTGAATAATGGTCCCATAGATGACGAAATCATTGTTACTGTGTACTATGCAAATGAAATGTTGGATAACCGTTGAAAACGTGGTTGCTTTTTTAAAGAGGCAGGCCCGTAGGAACCGAGGTGGCGTGGGGAGCACAGCCTCACACTTCAGGACGAAAATGCAAAAATGTTTGTTGATTTGTTGTTTTTGGTTTCTATTTTGGGGTTGGGTTTTTGTGGTTGTTGTTTTAATTCTGCATACATGAAGATAAAAAAGTGCCGTGTAGAATTTAAAACACCACGGCAATCTCCACGTCACTGACGATTGCCGACGTGATCCCTGGGGAGTTGCTTGTGACTTGCCCACTATTTCAGATATCGTCCCTACGAGCCTGGGCCCATATTTTCGGAAACCAGATTTTCTAATATGTCTTAGCGCTACGTCATCACGTCACCAAGACACCTGTCATAGTCTACGACAGTTTTACTATATCGTAGCGTTAAGACAGCTTCAAAAACCTGGATCCTGAGACACATTGCTGAATGCTGACCTTTCCACGTAGTTGGTGTCGGCGCTGTTGACTTTACCGTGAGCAGCGTAGTCACACGTCGTGACGTAGGGAGCGTCTTCTTCCACGAAGAACCTCCCCGATATCGGGACGTAGGTGACCACGTGATACGTCCACGTGCCATCGTGTTTCTGAAAGAAAAACAGAAAGAAGGAACTCATTTATCAAAGACACTAGAAATAGGCAGATGATTAGGTTAAAATGGATAAGAGCATAAATAAACTATTGTTGATAAAGAACACACTTTTATAGGGAGTGGGGGGGGGGGGGGGGGGGTAGGGCCGCTAACAGAAAAAGGGCTCATAGACTAACTCATCAAATATCTCATTTATAAAGCCAAACACACATAATTTGTGTAAAGATTATAAAAATAGTTTAATGCTCAGTAACCAAAGAGTACATTTAAAGTAGCATGTGTTAAAACAAATGATTTCAGGCACACATCAGAACTGTCATCATTAGTATCATCTTCAGTCTTTGAATCATCATCACTATTGCCATCATCATCATCATAATCAGCAGCAGCAGCAACAGCAGCAGCAGAATCATAATCATCTGCCTGCAACATCTTCAATTACCATTGGTATCAAAAACCAAACTATTGTTTGTCAGTAAATCCAAGAGTTAGAAGGAGCCGGACGTAGCCCAGTGGTACAGTGTTCGCTCGATGCGCGGTCGGTGTGGGATCGATCCCCGTCGGTGGGCGCATTGGGCTATTTCTCGTTCCAGCCAGTGCCCCACGACTGGTATATCAAAGGCCTGTCTGTGGGATGGTGCATATAAAAGATCCCATGCTGCTAATCGAAAAGAGTAGCCCATGAAGTGGCGACAGCGGGTTTCCTCTCTCAATATATGTGTGGTCCTTATCCATATGGCTGACGCCATATAACCGTAAATAAAATGTGTTGAGTGCGTCGTTAAATGAAACATTTCCTTCCTTTCATATAACCGTGAATAAAATGTGTTGAGTGCGTCGTTAAATAAAACATTTCCTTCGTTCCATTAAAGTTCATATAGATTGGATGCGGTGCGTGCGTGTGGTCCGACCAGTACTGATGTGTCTGATGCGTCTACGGCTTGCGTATTGGGCGTATACACCATATACGATTAGGCCTATTCCATTACAGCTGGTCGCATGCGTTTTGTATACGCACGCATCCAGTCTAGACGTTCTCTTTAAAACTAATGTATTTCGATTTTCTTAGTATTTAGTCTCTGTCTAATCATGTTGTTTGGGTTGAGTGTCCTCTTGTAGACCACTTAGATGTGCAACATAGCTGATTGCTTGTTACCATTGGCACCAAACATATTGGAAATATGCCTGTAACAAGTGATTTATTTTATCCAGTGGACCGATTGGATAAGTTGTTTTATTTCTGTACAACATTTTTGTAACCTGACCTCATTCAAAGATGATACTGTTTCCTAACTACAATCGTCTCTTTTCCACAACACTCTACCACGACAAATATGGTCCTCTCTCCAAGACTGCTGAGGCCTTCATCTTTTTCTTTCTGAAGAACGTGTCATGCATATTTGTGTTTATGTCTTTCACGTATAACGGTTACTCGAAACAAATTCCATAAATGTAACAAAACAGGCGTACTTAACTTCTCTGTATATTGTTCTTGGCTACAAGAAATGAGCAATGTCAAACTAGGTGACACCCAGATTAAACATATCTGACATAATACAAGACTATGTGTGTACATAATTTCAGGAACTTGTAAAAAGAAACGATTTAATTACCACCCAGATTTGTACAGTAATTCCATGTTTGCCAGCACTGCTATTACAGAAACTTTCATTGGCCATCATGGATACTTAATATTCCAAACATTCATCTATGAATGAACGAAATATGCATAGCTAGCATTTGTCTCATTTTTGGAAAGAGCAAGTGTCTGTCTATATCTCTCTGTCTGTCTCTGTCTCTGTCTGTCTCACACTCACACTCACACACACACACACACACACACACACACACACACACACACACACACACACACACACACACACACACACACACACACACACACACACACACACACACACACTCTCTCACTCTCTCACTCTCTCTCTCTCTCTCTCTCTCTCTCTCTCTCTCTCTCTCTCTCTCTCTCTCTCTCTCTCTCTCTCTCTCTCTCTCTCTCTCTCTCTCTCTCTCTTTCTCTCTCTGTAATAAAATTAAATTACATACCAAGAAAACACACTGCTTGGTTGGGTCACCCTCCGTGGTAACGTTCAACGTGTAGGTGGCGCGGTTGAGCGCTGTGTAGTTGAAACGATGTCGCCCCTTGCACACTGCGTACGGGAGAGCGTCCGTCATGTCCGTCTGTGCTGTGAGCAGGGTGACGTCATTGTATAACTGGCCACAGGTTATATCAACTGAAACGACACCAGCATATGCTAACTTCTAAGAGCGGAAAGATTTGGTAATTCTGACATATATATAACGAGGAAGTTCGATTTGTTTAACGACACCACTAGATCACATTGATTTAGTAAACATCGGCTATTGGAAAGAAAAGGAAATGTTTTATTTAACGACGCACTCAACACATTTTATTTACGGTTATATGGCGTCGGACATATGCTTAAAAAATACTCATTCATGGGCTACTCTTTTCGACTAGCGGCAATGGATATTTAATATGCACCATCCGACAGACAGAATAGCACACACCACGACCTTTGATATACCAGTTGTGGCGCACTGGCTGGAACGAGAAATAGCCTAATCGGCCCACCGACAGGGATCGATCCCAGACCGATCGCGCATTAAGCCAGCGCGTTATTACTGGGCTACGCCCCGCCTCTCGACGGAGATTGATCCCAGATGGAGCGCTTTACCACTGGGCTATTATCCCTACCCTCCTGCCCTCCCACCCCCCACCCCCACCCCCCCCCCCCCCCCCAACAATATCTGTGTGGTCCTTAACCATATGTCCGACGCCATACAACTGTAAATAAAATGTGTTGAGTGCGTCGTTAAATACAAACATTTCCTTCCTTTCTTCATCGACGCCGGAGGGTAGCCGTTGACGCTGTGTGGCGTTATTCGTGTCAGTAACTTTTGCTGTTTTAAGAAAAAATTCAATAAACTTCAGCACTAGACAAAATGACTATAAAAATAACCGGATAGTTGAATTATTTCCTGTCTGTATTTTGAATTTCTCGATGTACGTCCAGTCTGATATAAGCAGGGAAATGCATTAGCACCGTATCTGTTACGGACATACCCCCTGGCAAAGTGAGACGGTGATAACAAAATATATTATCATTATCATCATCTTCTTTGTCGGCCAGACTGAAGGATGCGTGCTTCTTTCCATTAATCTCTTCCGTTGTTAAAAGTTTGTGTAGCAGTGTTTTGCGCCAAGAAAGATGTCCTTGAACCTTGACCGGCCTCGGTGGCGCAGTGGTTAAGTCATGGGACTACAGGCTGGTAGGTACAGAGTTCGCAGCCCGGTAGCGGCTCCAACCCAGAGCGAGTTAAAGGGGTCAGTGGGTAGGTGTAAGGCCACTACACCCTCTTCTGTCTCACTAACAATTAACCAACTAACATCTAACCCACTGTGCTCGACAGACAGCCCAGATAGCTGAGGTGTGTCCCCATGACAGCGTGCTTGAACATTAATTGGATATAAGCACGAAAATAAGTAGAAATGAATGAATCCATGATTGCTTGAACCTTAATTGGATTAACGATTTCTTTGTTGCCTTTTGTTCATCTTGTTTGTGGTGGTGTTTAATTGTTAACGGCACCACTAGAGCACATTGATTCAATTTGTCACGGGGATTCTATAATACCCGTAACTGAATGAAACACGATTGTCCAAATCTCTCCTAACTGTATATCTATTAGATCTCTCTGTAACAGGCAGTTATACCCGCTGTGGCTCGTCTCTATAGAGATACGATCTTATATAAGTATATATTATTATAGCACGTTTAGTTCACTAGAAAACACAACAAAAACACAATACACTTTGGAATCTGTATTAACCTACGCTGACAAATGTACTGCCGCAGTAGTTAATTAACAACAACAAATAATAGCAACCCAGAACTGATCACTTAATTAGTTAATCTATAGGTGTCTAGTTTACACAATATGCTAATCACTTCACCGTGACACAACACCCACACGTGTGATAATTGAGAAACTCTTCCAGGAGAACTTAACTAATAAAGTAATTACACTCTATTCCTAACTGGTTAATTTTTAATTAACCCTTACTACTCGTTCAATAACATGTGATAATTGAGAAACGCTTCCAGGGGAACTTAATTAATAAAGGAATTTCAACTCTATTCCTAACTGGTTAATTTTTAATTAACCCTAACTACTCATTCAATAACCTTGTAACACAGAATTAATACTGGTACCTATCACAATAAAGACAATAACCTACAGTTTACCTATGTCCTCTAGGATGACTGGTTAAGCTTTTTATAATTATTTAGGACAGTGAGCCTACAGATTACTGCGTCAGATGACCGGCAGCGCCGTCTAAATAATATTTGTATAATACAGTATTAAAATATTTAAAGTCACATCAATCACATCAAGGTTATACACAGAGCAGAAAATATATATTTACCAAAGTCCCGTCTGAACTAATATAGATCGTTCAGTGGACGGACAGCGATCCCCTGGAGCCTTCCTATCGTTCTCCTCGATATATCTAAAATCCTAGCTATTTATTCAAAACTCTCGGAGACAGCGAATATCGCCTGGGAGTACAAGGCGGTACCTCACGTATCATGTGGATTTTCCACAACCACCACGCCGGCATATTTTTCTCTTATCGTTAGACTAGCTGTCGCCATCCGCGAGCAATCCCCTGGCCATAAACAGCACTACCGGAAATATTACGTAACTACTAGCCACATGGCCTCCACACCTGCGCTGGCTGTGTATTAGAAAAGCTCGATGACCGTCGCGCAAAGGTATCACGTAACAAGTTGCCCATCTGGGCTTAGGTGCAATTTGGAACTGCACACGGCCCTCTAAAACAATTAATATCGCCACAGGCGAAAACAAAATTAAGAGCATGTACCGTCACAAAATTAATTGGATGTAAAATATTTGGTAATTCTGGCACGCAAAACTTTTGAGGATACCCACTACATATTATTACTATTAGCATCAATGCATCTTTTATCCACATTTCCCCACAGCCAAAATAACACGTACCGCTCTGATATAAATAGAGGTAAAACCATGGCTTGTCCAGATATAATTTCAACGTGCCTGTATATGCTTTATCGCACGGCTATGTCCTACTCTAGTGCTATGTAGCAAATGTTATCATTGTCGTCTATGGGATTCGATTCGATGATGTGCAACCTGCAGGATATCCAGCCAATCAGAGGCAGATGTTCTCCGCTTTTACATCCAACAAGACAAATGAAGACACAACACGCTATTGGCCATTACGTGCTAACAGTTCCTGACAGGATGAGGCCATTTTGTGTGAGGTACGACCAATCGATATAGTTGGACATCTCTGCACCACGGCAAGCCAACTACATGTTGAGAAGTTTATGTCACACACTGTCTGACTCCGCGTACTGCGAGGCGGACGGAAACAGTAGCATAACTCAACCCGGAATACTATCTTAAAGTCAAGGCTAAAGAAAACGTCCATCAAACTAAAGGCGACGTCACAGTGTCTCAGATCATGTATGTAACTGTATGTGAAATATTTTCCATTTACTTAAGGCGAGGTCACACGATAGGAGTGTCTCGTGCGAGAATAGCTAGGTGAACACGTACGTCCGATTGTGACAAGACAAATATTACGATTTTATTTGTTGCAATGCAGTCGACTATTCTTGTACGAGCAATCCTATCGTGTGGTGTGACCATTAGTAGGACAACACTGTTTTGAAGCAAAACACAAGTGGCATTTTCAACGTCGTATCTCTGCAGTGTAGAGTCCACATGACGTTATGACAGTATCTTTCTTCAATGACAAACTATTGTTTTGCCATTTTGATAGGACTGCCACTTTTCATGACGATACATTCTTCCTTTGTCGCCTGTAGTAAGCCGTAGAAAAATCAAACATTTACAAGTTTATTTTGTTTAACGACACCACTAGAGCACATTGATGTATTAATCATAGGCTATTGGTAATTTTGAAATGTCTAACAGGGGAAACCGGCTACATTTTTCCATCAGTGGCAAGGGATCTTATATATGCACAATCCCACAGACAGGATACCATATACCACGGCTTTTGATATACCAGTCATGACGCACTGGCTGGAGCGAAAAATAGCCCAATGGGTCCACAGACGGGGATTCATCCTAGACCGACCGCGCTTCAGGCGATGGCTTCACCACTGGGCTACGTACCGCCCACTGTACGAGAAAAGGATTTAACTGCCATGCACTCATGAGTCACAGTACAGACTGTGATAACATCAGATGTCCGCGGAAGGTGGGAATACCCCGTCTCACCGGCGGCACTCGCAAATTATGAATGACAAAATGCATACAGGAGGTACCTTAGGTTAAGTTTGGTAAATATTAGAAACAGTTTAAGCTTGACTTACCTGAAATGATGTATCTGTCTTTAGTAAGTCTGCCCAACGCTATTGTTACGATCGACTGGAAATAAAGGTAGATTGCATGGAAAGTAATTCATGACTTCTGAACAACAACGCAGCTCGGTACATTTTGTTTTGTTTTTATTTTGTTTTGTTTCGTTTTTATTTTGGATTTTTTTGTTTGGCTTGTTTTGTTTCTGTTTTTGTTTTGCTGTGTGTTTTTTTCTGTTTTTGGTAGAGGCTTTTTTTGTTGTTGTTTTTGTTGTTGGGTTTGTTGTTGTTGTTTGTTTTTTGTTTTTTTGTTGTTGTTTTTTTGGGGGGGTGGGATTTTGTTTGGGTTTTATTGTTATTGTTGTCATTTTTGTTTTGTTTTGTTTTTTCATTGTTGTTCTGGAGTGGGTTTTTTGTTATTGTTCTTGTGTGGGGGGTTTTTAAGTTTTAATTTGGGGGGTATGGGGGGGTTGTTGTTGTTTGTTTTGTTTTGTTTGTTGTTTTGGGGGGTTTTTGTTGTTGTTTTTGGGGGGGTTTGGGGGTGGGGGTGGGCTTTTTTTTTCTTTTCTTTTTTTTTTGGGGGGGGGGGGGGGGGGGGGGATCCTCAGGGAGTGTGTGTATTTAAAATAAAATGTTTTATTCAACTACATATTAAAAATCAGCCGAACTTTGAATTATTAAAAATAGTTAATATGTTTTTCTTCTTCAAAGCAGCTATAAAAAACAGCAATTCCAGGTCTTAAGTCGATTTGTTTAACGAGGCATCATCACGTTCTAAATTACGACAACATGTGTTTGGTGCCTAGTATGGTTATTTTGACACTTCGTTCAGAGACAAAGACAGTTTTGAAAAATAGCCCAATGGGCCCACCGACGGGCATTGCTCTCAGAGCGAATATATACATACATATGCATAGAACTAGATTTATCAATTGGCCGAGTATATATTTCGGAACCTTTCCGAATGAATGCGAAACACGACGAAGCGTTACGAAATGTACTGATCAATGTTTACTTCGCCCATTTTTCGCAAACGTTTCCCTTTTTCGTCTTAGAAGTGAAATGTCATGCTTTTACTTTTTTTTATTTCGTTTTCGTTTTGTTCCTAGATTAGTACCTGTGAAAGCGGAAGATTCATTCATTATGCATACGGCAATTATAGGTTTGGAAATCTAAGACTGAAACACGTGGGTGTCGTCACAGCATAGTACATGCTATTCATGGCAGACGTCAAAATTGTGTCAAAACATCCTCTAATTAACAACACGGATCTCCAACTATTGCATACTAAATAGGGTCAGATTAACAAGAGAATAATGAAATAAAAAAGTTGATTACTAGGATAAGATAATCGATAATATAGTGTTTTTCTTTTCTTCTCCGTGGAACAGATCGCTAATACTAATTACAAAATGGAACTCTATTTTTTTTAAAATATTTATTACTCCAGATCGCAATAGCAGTGTCAGGGTTGCGACAGTGATTCACTGCTGTACATATACATCTTACAAAATAGTATGACGCATTAAAGCAACAGTTTATTTACATGCTGACAAGAGTTATTCTGATCTGGGATTTTAAATAAAAAATAAAATAAAAAAAAGAGGAGGCAGGAGAAAAAGATTGAACATTATAATGCTGCAGAAGAGAAGAAAAATCACCATTATTGTTAATAATTGTTGTCCATGAGTGCCTTTTCTTTCCTTTTCTCAAAACAGGTAATTCAGTAAAACAATAATTATGTGAACATTTATGCTAAAGTATATTGTGTGCAAGCCTTTTAATTATTATCGAAAATATTAAACAATGGAGCCCATGCTTTGTTAAATGTTTTGTAATTACAACTTTTATATAGAATACATCTTTGTATTTCATATTTTTTCTTAAGCATGTTTTTAGCGGCGTTGACTTCTAAAGCTTTATTCTGAAATGTTGTAACATACACGTAGTATTTTATGTTAATAATTGGCCACTTTAAAAAGACATAATTTTCATCATTAATCATACCAAACATAATCATATTTTTATTGAAACTGATTCTAACTCCCGACTTAGTCAGTATCCAGGTTTGTACTGATTCCCATAAATTATTTACCTTATTAGTGTATTACACTCAAAGAATAGATGTTGTATGGTTTCTGGGTAATTGGTACAAAAGCTACACATACTTGAATCAACATAGCGAATCATGTGTAAAATGTGTTCATGTATTCTATATTGAAACCACAATAAAGTTGAATCGTCCATGCACTGAACAGGTAATATAATATTATAGTACCTTTTCCAATCACACATATCAATAATAAATGCTTTTTTTGCATATTTTGTTTGTGCTTTAGGAGTTATGGATTTATAATTTATTAAATCGTACATGTTCTTGCATCCTGTTTGCTTTTGTAAAAAAAAAAAAAAAAAAAAAAAAAAAAAAAAAATGAAGAATGGGATTATTTAATGCTCTGAAACTGTCGTCTGTTAAATGTTCTAAGTTATATATGTATCATTTAACAGCTTTTATTAAAGGGACATTCCTGAGTTTGCTACATTGTAAGATGTTTCCGACTAATAAAATATTTCTACGAGTAAACTTACATATTAAATATATTTTCTTGTTTAAAATATCAATGTCTGTATGTATAATGTGTTTCTGGTCGTCTGAATATTTGTAAGAAGTCCAAACTGGATTTTGTCTTCAAATAAAAAAAATTAGGAAATAAAATGAAATTTAACATACTACAAATATTAGAACGATCAGAAACACGTTTAATATACGGCCACTAAAATTTTATGCAGAAAAATATATTTGATATGTAATTACAATCGTTAAAAACTCTCTGTTAGTTGATAACATCTTAAAACATGCAGCAAACTCGGGAATGTCCCTTTAACGAAACATAAGTAATAAAATTTGTGATTATATGGTACGTTTTTCGTTTTGTATCTGTTCATATGATAAAATATCACCATGGACATAACTTTGCTGACATAATGTTTGTATATAAATTTTGTGGGTTTTTTTCTTTTATCAACAAGTATGTCAGTGTTGTGCCAGATGTTCGTGCAGTTTGCGAGTAATGTTTTTTCTCTAGCATTAACCAACTAAGTAGTGTGTCTCTCCAAAACCTATTTAATATTTTGTTGATTCCATTATTATAAAATAGTCTCCGTATATTGTTAGCCCATGTATTGATATACTCGTAGCAAGTTTAAATAGGTTTACCCACATTGGGTTATTTGTAAACAGTCTTCGTACCCATGAACACTTTAAAGCAGTCATAAAATGTTTTAAATTTGGCATTTTAAGGCCTCCTTCTTTATAATCTGGAGTTATTAAATCGAGCTTTAATTTTTCGAGTTTGTTCTGCCAAACAAATTTAAAGAATAGTGTATTAATTTTTTTTAAACAACATATCTCGTGGATTGGGTAAGGAAATTAAAAGATGCGTTATATTGGGTACTATGAGCGTTTTAAGTACCGCTATTCTTCCTAATGTTGTTAATTTTCTAACAGACCACAATTTTAAGGAATTTTGTCTTTCTGTGAGCTTGGAGGCACAATTAAGTTCAATAATATTTTTCTAAATTAACTGGGAATTTTATACCAAGTAAACTGAATTGTATTACGCGCCAATTTAATTTCCATCTAGTATGATGGTAAACGTCTTTAGAAAACTTTTTGATTTCTATCCAAATGGATTTTGATTTAGAATAAGTTTAGTTTTAAACCTGAAATTTGTTCATAATAATCTAAATCCTTGAGTGTACTGTACAGGGACTCGGGGGATCCATCTAGAATGAAACTTGTATCGTCCGCATATTGTGATATTAAATATTCTTCGCCATCTATATTTACAACTTTAATACTTGGATGATTTCTAATTAATAATGGCAAGGATCTCAGCACATATACTAAAGATGTATGGAGACGGTGTGTCACCATGTCTGCATCCCCTTTCTAGCTCAATTGGTTCAGACAGAAATCCATTTTGTATGACTCTAGAAACAGAATTGATCTAGTTTTTTTTATGGACAACTTACAGTTAAAAATATTAAGTCCCTTATCTATGAATGACCATGGATGCTTTCTGAAAAGTATTTCAGTAGTAGTCGTACAGGAATATTATGCAGTTCAGTATATTGCATAACGTGATATATTAATCGTATATTTTCCCCGATACACCTCCCTTTTATGAAACCGGTTTGGTCTTTGTCTGTTATTGTATTGAGGATTTGTTTTGTCCTTAGAAGTGAAAAATCAAGCTTTTAACTAATGTTGTTTTTTTTTTTTTTTTTTTTTTTTTTTTTTTTTTTTTTTTTTCCCCCTAGATTAGTGCCTGTAAAAGTGGAAGATTCATTCATTATGCATATGGCAATTATAGTTTGGGAATCTAAGACTGAAAGACGTGGATGTCGTCACAGCATAGCGCATGCCGAGCCTATTCATTGCAAAATTGTGTCAAAACATCCTCTGATTAACAACACAGATCTCCAACTATTGCATACTAAACAGGGTCAGATTAAGATGAGAATAATGAAATAAAAGAGTTGATTAGTAGGATAAGATAATCGATAAAATAGTAGAGAAATAGCAAAGTGGGCACACCGACGGGAATCGGTGCTAGACCGACCGTGCATCAGGCGAGCGCTTTACCACTGGGCTACGTCAGGCCCCTAAGCCAGTGTAGCTTAGCAACATATTTGGACGACATGGGGACAGATCGGATAATGGCATCAGTGTTTTGTTTATACTTATATAGGATCAAAGATTAATCAGTATAATATAATGTAATTATAAGAATGTATACAACAATATAAGGACAGTTCCTGAAATTATAGGATGGCAATGCATGTATGGACTGTGTGGGGAGGTATATGGATATGACAAGTAAGAGAAATATATGTAATGCAACTTACAAGATAACACGTGCAGACAAACGCCCAGCCTGAAAAAAAGGTAAACAGTTAGCAATGAGTACAACCCAAACCCAGAACACCAGAGAAAGCAAGAAAAAAATTTAAAGCCTGTAGAGGCGGATCTAGGGGGAGGGGGGGGGGGGGGGCAGGGGCCCGCCCCTAAATTTTGCGACAGTTACAATTTTATTATATATTAATTTCCACCCCCCTCCAAACCTCCCCCAAAGTTCCCTCGGCATTCAGTCTCATATCATTTGGGCCCCCCTAAAAGAATTGTTCTTGATCCGCCACTGGCCTTCACTAGTATACCCTGGCAGAATGTAGCTATGCAAACAGGAAGGGAGGAACTGTTTTATTTCACGACGCACTCAACACAATTTGTTTACGGTTATATGGCGTCGGACATATGGTTAAGGACCACATACATATTGAGGGAGAAAACCCGCTGTCGCCACTTCATGGGCTACTCTTTTCGATTTGCAGCAAGACATCTTTTATATGCACTATACCATAGATAGGATAGCACATATCACCCCACTTGGTGCACTGGCTGGAGCGAGAAATAGCCCAATGGGACCCACTGACAGGGATCGATCCCAAACCGACCGCGCACCAAGCGTGTACTGAATGTAGTTTAAAACACACGACAACAAGGGAGAATTGTAAATATCTGACGTAGTGAGGGGGGTGGGGGTGGGTGTGTCATTAAAAATGGACCTGTTGTATCGTTGATATTCGATACCTTCTACGCTGTTTACAGGTGAGTAGGAATATGGGGACGTAGGGGGAGAGAACAGGCCCAAACTCGAGGACAAAAAATTTACGTTTCTATAGCGTATATATATATATATAACGATAAAATATGACCTAGACTATGCCCCCTCCCACTTAAAGTCTGTGACCTTTCTACTACAGATTGTCCCATCTCTCGCTTCAGATATTGTTTCTACGGGCCTGATTTATCCCGAGGATATAAAGCAATTAGTAAAGGAAGGGGAAAGGTGATCTGCAAGGGGACGGACCGCCATGTCCGTGCCTTAGATCCGTCTCTGACAGAACGGTGAACAATGCAGTGAGCATGCAAGAAATGTTTCTATGCCAAGGGAACTAACTCCGAAAGGCAAACAAAATTTCAAGTTGTAAGAGTTATTCCCTCTTTTTGTGAACATTTCGTTATAATTATTACACCTGTGATTTTATTTTTAAAATGTGAACGTTTTGATTTTTAGCTGATATATAAAACAGAACGAATACAAACAAATAACAGGAACCAAGAGGGGGAGGTAGAGATAAAAATAAGGCTTGTACTCCACCTCAAACACACACAAACACACACACACACCCATACACACACACACACACACACACACACACACACACACACACAGAGACATACACACCCTCACACACACACAGACATACACACACACACCCTCCTCAAACACTCACAGACAGACAGAAATACAGACACACACACACACATGCACACATACACCCACACCACACACACACACACCACACACGCACACACGCACACATACACAAAAATATGGGAAATGCATGTTGTGATATCAAAAACACCAGGATGACCAAAAACACTTCGAATGTACGAAAATGGATAAGTTAAACAATAAAATCTAAGTAAAGTATGATTTTAGTTATCAAAAAAAAACGGGTTTAATAGTAAAAAATATGCCCTAGTTTTTAAAAACAAGGGTATGTCCCTTTAAGGTGATCTTAGCACTATCATCGTTTCATTAAATGGGGCCCCAGTGTCGTAAATCTGTTGCAAAATTTAAAAAAATATATCTTACGTATCCAATCCATTGTTGTTCTTTGTCAAGACGCCATCAGTTTCACTGTGACAGGAAGTCATTTTTGACACACATGCACGTGCAACTGTTACACAAATGCACGTGCAACTGAAGTCAATGGTTGGTCGATATCAGGTCTGCCTGCGTTCTGCGACAATATACGACACGCGCTTCTGTTGATAACCGACGTGGTCATTCGGTTCTAAAATAGTTTGTTTTCTTTATCGACGCAACTGGAGCACATTGATCTATTAATCATCGGCTTTTGGATGTCAAACATCTTGAAATGTTGATACAACAATGGATCTTTTGCCATTATAATTTACTATAAGGTAGTACTGAACCAAATAACTTCCGGCTGGGTCAAAGTTCGAGGTGCAGCGAACTGTTGATAACGAATTGAACACCACAGGCCCTGTGATTGGTGATAAATGTGAGTGTGTTGGTTGTAAAAAAAAGAGTTTCATCTGGATAAACAAAATGCAATTTTATTTCATCTAGTACCACTGTGTCAAGTAGCCTTGTGCTTGAAACATGTATGGGGTGGGGTACCTGTGAAAAAAAATACTTGAATTTTGTGCAGAACTAGAGTAGACATAGACGCTACCCGTTATCTCAGAAATGAGCAGCTTGATCCCCGATTTTTTTCTGATTCACTTTAAGGGTGAGGGGTGGTTATATTTATATCCGTGGCGTTTATGTCGATTGGTACGCTGCAGGTAGGAGTTTTATCCACACCTTACTACTGTCATCTATGGGATTTGATTTGGAAGTATACACCCTATAAGAAATATTAAGTTTTATCTAAAACTGTTTGCCAAGGAGCCCAATGTTCATCAAATTCTTTAACATGACCAGTTTTATAAAATATATTTTTTTCAATATTTAATTTCTTAATAATAATTTTGAAAACTACATCTTTCTTTAATCTATGTTTTAGTATTTTAGTGCTTAATATTAACAATCAACAGTTTACAAATGTTATTCTTTTTTGTCCTCTCTTTTTTTTTTTTTTTTTTTTTTTTTTTTTTGCAATTCAAAACAACATTGTATTTTTTATCTAACGTAGTATTTTCCCCACTGTTGACAATTGATTGTTCTGTATCTTTCCAAAGTTCCAATACCTTTGGCCATAGATAAAGCACATTTATTAATGTTTCTGGTTGAGTATGCAAACATTTACAAACATTTGGTCCCGAGGGTTGGTATTGCCTTGCCTACACCTCACAACGGTGATTGATTCCTTTTCTTTCCCATTTATTTACAGTAGACTGAGGTTTGTTTATTCTGTACTCTTCAAACAAAGTAGGGGAACTCTAATAACAATTTATAATTGCCAAAATTGTAAGGTATATTAGCTGTGGGGAATGCTTATATGGTAATAGTGAATTAATTGGGAAACTATAACAACCGGTAGTTCAGTATCACAGTAGGTTTTATGACCACCAAAGATCTTGAAAGACGATTGGGGTCAGTAGTGAAAGTTGAAAATTGACGGAGTTTTTTTTTATCAGTAAATCGCAAATTCAAACAATAAAAATGACTTAAAACAAAATAATAACAACTGGATGATCAACAGAATGAAAAAAGATTGACAGAAATAATGTTCCACAGTAATTAATCGACCTTCCTGGAAATAGTCAAAATCGAGAATGACACCCCACGCACGTGTACAGGGCAACTGCGTGATGCACGTGCAAACTATTGGGGGGGGGGGGGGGGGGGGGGGGGGGTCGGTGTGTTGATAAGTAGACCTGAACGTTCTTTACTAGGATGTCTGTGGTCAAAACGTATGTTCGGTCAAATAGTTGATATTAACATTAATATTTCAGGTTCCCCTAATTTTTTGAAGAGTATATAATGACTCACAAACAGTTCACCTACAATCTCATTTTTACTCGTACGTGGAACAATATAGTCCGCATTATGCCATTATATAGTCCACATCGATATTTTGAACGTTATGTGCTTTATTTCTAAACGGCGATGGGTTCATTCAACTGGTTGGGTTTTTTCTTGTTCCAACCAGTGCACCACAACTGGTCAAAGACCGCGGCATGTGCTTTCTTGTCTGTGGAAAAGTGCATATAAAAGTTCCATTGCTGCATTAAGAAAAATGTAGCGGGTTTCCTCTCATGACTACGAGTAAGAAATACCAAATATTTGACATCCAATAGCAAATGATTAATTAATCAATGTGCTCTAGTGGTGTTGCTAAACAAAATAAACAAACGTTTTACCTCTAAACGGGGAGAGGTCAAAGTGTGTATATTTGAACTTATTGTTCAACGAAATGAGTGGGAGTTTATCTCTGTCTGTTGAGTGCTCGCTTTAGGCCCACTGACGGGGATCGATCCTAGACCGAACGCGCATCAGGCGTGCACTTTACCACTGGGTTACGTCCCACGAGAATAATAATAATCAAATGTAAAACACGGCGGAGCAGGAGGGTGGGGTTGGGGTGGGGGCTGGGGTACTATTGGTAGTTAATCATAAGGCAGATGATATGAATTTTACTTGTAGAATGCAGGATATTGCATTTCAGAACATCTAGTTCTAAACATTTTACAAGGGAGCGAGCATATACCCGAACCTACTAGAAATTGCCTCCCTCCCCAACCCCACCACCACCCCATGTCTACCTGCTTCCGCCGTGCCTGAATGTAAGTAGTTTTCATTATAATCGCCCAAATGCAAGCACTTTTCAAATCTGTATGAACCTCAGCTCAAGGGGCTTCAAATTGCATGCAATTTAACGGAACTAATTACACTAGGGACGTTTGTTTAATAACACACCGTCTAGGTTTATTATCTATTTATAGCAAATTACGGGGTGAGCTGTTTTTTTGTGTGTGTAACATTAGTTTACAAAATTGCCTTTGTTCGACTCATTAGAATACATATTGTAAAATAATTGTTGTAATATTAGATTGGTAAATCTAATGGATTAAAAGTAAATTATTTAATGTCGACGCTTAAAGGGATATACCCTAGTTTTTAAACACTAACACATATTTTTGACTATTATAACCGTTTTTGATAACTTAAATCATACTTCACTTAGATTTTATTGTTTAGATTATCAATTTCCGTACATTCGAAGTGTTTTTGATCATCCTGGTGTTTTTAATATCACAAAATGCATTTCTCATATTTTCAAAAACGCACGTGCGTTTCAGAAGTAACAGTTATGGAGTCGAGTTTTAGTCTATTTTTAGAGGGTATTTCACCATTTCAAAGTCACAGACTCATGTTTCACTCAGTTGTAGCTTTATCCAAATGTGTTACATGTTTGTAGATTAACTTTCACGAGTCCCTTTAAAAGTAAAAACGTCCATATAATGATCACGATGGTATTGTTTGCGAAGAGTGGTCTTCATTTCAAGCGAGACGGGACGTAGCCCAGTGGTAGAACGTTCGCTTGATCCCCGTCGGTGGGCCCATTGGATTATCTCTTGTTCCAGTCAGTGCACCACGACTTCTATATCAAAAGTCTATTTCTCGTTGCAGCCAGTACTCCACAACTGGTGTAAGAAAGGCTGTGGTATGTGTTATCCTGCCTGTGGGATGGTGCATATAAAAGATCCCTTGCTGCTAATCGAAAACAGCAGCCCATGAAGTGGTGGCAGCGGGTTTCCTCTCTCAATATCTGTGTGGTCCTTAACCATATGTCCGATGCCATATAACAGTAAATAAAATGTGTTGAGTGCGTCGTGAAATAAAACATGTCCTTCCTTCCTTCATTTCAAGCAATATTACGGTTCGAAAATATTTCAGAACGCCTTTTATAGAAGACCATATATTTATTAACTGTTTTGCACATATTTTCCCAGTTATAGTTGTTTGTAAAACAAAGAATTTGTTTTCAACCGTCTTTAATATACTCAAAGGCAAAAGTTACTGTGACATGGATTGTTTGGAGTAATAAATTTATGAATGGATTTATGGATGTAAATCAGAGAAAATGTGCATGAAACAGCTCGAAGAAATGCAACCAAGCAGTTGTTGCAGCGATTGGATGCTTTGAAGAAGAACCATGGAATAATCGGGAGAAATGCTGCTCAGTGTTAACCATAAAAGGTCAAACATTCAGTCGCAAATCATTGCCACTCTGTGCATCCTTCAGAAGTCCTGAAGTCAGACAAACGCCATTAGTGAACTATTTGATGCAATTTCGTAATGCCACGCCTCAGTGAAAAAGACAGATGGCGAGTCATAGGGATGCTTGAATCTGGGACCTCGCAGCATGACGTCGCACGTCAGTTCAACGTCCACAGAAACACCATATGACACTTATGGCAACGATATCAACAAAACAACCAGGTCAGGGACCGTCCCCGTAGCGGCCGACCACCCGTGACAACCCCTCGCCAAGACACATGGATCCGAACCACGCATCTGCGAAACAGGTTCCAGCCAGCAACCCTCACAGCCCGTACCATCCTTTTCTCCAGCGTTTAGTGGCCTCAATGAGACGAC
>NC_054713.1:9650970-9723470 GCF_016097555.1 Gigantopelta aegis | reverse complement strand
TAAACAAAATTAACTTCTTCTTTTTTTTTTTTTTTTTTTTTTTTTTGGGGGGGGGGGGGTATTTTTTGGAGGGAATGGAGGATGTTTTGTTGGGGTTTTTTTGTTTAGGGTTTGGGTGGGGGGTTTTTTCGGGGGGGGGGGGGGGGGTTGCTGTTGGTTTGGTTTGGTTTTTTGTTTTGTTTTTTTTGTGGGGTTTTTTTTTTTTTGGGGGGGGGGTGGATCTATCACAACAGCAGGCACGGATTCAGGGTGTGATTCTTGTACACGTCCCTTTCATGAATTCAAAGTGTACAGACAATTTAACATATAAATAACAGACAATTTAACATATAAATACAATGGATTGATTTCTGTTTGACATGAGAAGATGTGATATCATGATCGACTGGACGTTTCTTCATGAATACTGCCTTTGTGTAATGTATTCTAGTCTAGATGAAATACTGTAGTGCCACTTTATAACGTTGAACCCCCTCCCACCTCCCCAGAAGTTTCCTGCAGCTGCGCCTGATCGGAGAACTATCAAAACGTTGACGGACGTTAGCGTTGCTCTCTGTTAGTATTACTGAACGCAGTATCGATGATTCTAGTCAGGTAAAAATAAAGTAAAACAGATTGCGCTGCGTCACAGTTGTTTAACATTGATTGCGTGTTTCTCTCTGGAGGCTTGTATACACGATAATTTAACTTGAATGGCTGACGTTTCGTCCCCAAGCCTGTTCGCCCTTGGCATTTTGCTGCCAGGTCACTCCGCCTATAGGGTGTATAGTACCAAATCAAATCCCATAGACGACAATAGTAACATATGTGGCTAAAACTCCTACCTGCAACGTATCAACCGACATAAACGCCACGGATATAAATACTACCACCCCTCACACTTAAAGTGAATCAGAAAAAAATGGGGGTCGAGCTGCTCGTTTCGGAGATAACGGGTAGCGTCTATGACTACCCTAGTTCCGCACAAAATCCGAGTACTTTTTTTCACAGGAACCCCATACATGTTTCAAGCACAAGGCAACTGGACACATTGGTACTAGATGAAATAAAATTGCATATTTTGTTTACCCAGATAAAACTATTATTTTTTACAACCAACAAACTCACATTTATAACCAATCACAGGACTTGTGGTGTTAACTTCTCTATCAAAAGTTGGGTGTACCTCGAACTTTGACCCAGCCGGAAGTTATTTGGTTTAGTACTACCTATACAAGGCGAAACGTCTGTAGTCATTTGTTCAAGAAGGACATGTTTTATTTAACGCACTCTAAAATCTGGGATCTAATTCACTAAACTCTCGCAACTTTGCGATCTCGCAGTGCAATGCTAACAAACTTGCAAAGAGGATGCTTTGTTGTCTAGCAGAGCCTGAGAGACCTTTGTGAATTAGGCCCGTTCTGAAGATGGAAGGAAGGAACTGTTTTATTTAACGAGATGGTAAACCCATTTTATTTACGGTTATATGGCGTCAGACATATGGTTAAGGACCACACAGATATTGAGAGAGGAAATATGCTGTCGCCATTTCGTGGGCTACTCTTTTCGATTAGTAGAAAGGGATCTTTTATATGCACCATCTGCATAAAATATTATTAGCTGTATATTGAACGTGTTTTTGATCGTTCTAATATTAGTACTAGGCTAAATTTTATTAAATTTCCTAAAATAATGTTTTTTCGTACGTACGAAATTATTTGAAGACAAAATCCAGTTTGGGCTTCTTACAAATATTAAGACGACCTGAAGCACATAGAGACACTGATATTCTAAACAAGATAATATATGTAATATGCAAGTTTAATCGTAGAACTATTTTATTAGTCGGAAACATCATACAAAGTAGCAAACTCAGAAATGTACCTTTAACAACACCGCATTACAGTTATGCCCCCACCCCACCCCCTCCTACCCCTCTCCCCGTCCTATCCCCATTGGTTAAAATAAACAAAAAGAATATTTGTTAAACAACACATATTAAATATATTTGCTAAAGGGAAGTTCTCATTATGCGATTAGTTGCATGCAATCAAATCATAGTACCGGCCTCGGTGGCGTCGTGGATAGGCCATCGGTCTACAGGCTGGTAGGTACTGGGTTCGGATCCCAGTCGAGGCATGGGATTTTTAATCCAGATACCGACTCCAAACCCTGAGTGAGTGCTCTGAAAGGCTCAATGGGTAGGTGTAAACCACTTGCACTGACCAGTGATCCATAACTGGTTCAACAAAGGCCATGGTTTGTGCTATCCTGCCTGTGGGAAGCGCAAATAAAAGATCCCTTGCTGCTAATCGGAAAGAGTAGCCCATGTCGTGGCGACAGCGGGTTTCCTCTCAAAATCTGTGTGGTCCTTAGCCATATGTTTGACGCCATATAACCGTGAATAAAATGTGTTGAGTGCGTCGTTAAATAAAACATTTCTTTCTTTCAAACCATAGTGTGAGAACATCTAAATCAGATCGACCTCTTTTGTTTTGCTTTTAATTTTTTTTTTTTTTTTTTTTTTCTTCTGCGTTTTTTCCATTATGCTGGCGGGATTTAGCTCAGTCAATTGAGCGCGTGCCCGGGATTTAGCTCAGTCAATTGAGCGCGTGCCCGGGATTTAGCTCAGTCAATTGAGCGCGTGCCCGGGATTTAGCTCAGTCAATTGAGCGCGTGCTTGTGGTGCTTGCGTCGCAGGATGGAACCACCTCGGTGGATCCGTTCAGCTAATTGCGTTTTTCCCGTTCCATCCAGTGCACCACATCTGGACAAAGACCGTGGTACGTGCTTTCCTGTCGGTGAAAAACTGCATATAAAACATCCCTTACTGCATTAGGAAAACTGTAGCGGGTTTCCTCTGATGACTACGAGTCATAATTAGCAAATGGTTGACATGCAATAGTCGATGAGCACTTAATTAATGTGCTCTAGTGGTATCGTTAAACAAAGAAAACTTCTTTGCATTGTTATTTTTTCCTCGTGCTCCTTGGGATCTTTCTAGTGGCACCATCACTTTCTGTATTGTTGTTAACTAACACCACCTGGTTGAAAGTAAAGTGTGTTTTGTTTAACGACACCACTAGAACACATTGATTTATTTATCATCGGCTCTTGGATCTCAAACATTTGGTAATTTCGACATATAGTCTAGTAGTAGCAAGATATCTTTTATATGCACCATCCCAGAGACAGGATAGCACATACCACGGCCTTTGATATACCAGTCGTGGTGCAAATAACCCAATGACCCCACCGACGGGGATCGATCCCAAACCGACCGCGCATCAAGCGAGCGCTTTACCACTGGGCTACGTCCCGCCCCTACCTGGTTGAAGGCAACATCGTAGAGTTATCAATTGTGAAATGTTCACTGGATACGTATACGATACTGGCTGTGATCGGATAGCTACGTCTACGCCGCTTACCTGCTCAAAGAACGTGCACGTTTCTCTCCCTTTTTAACTTTTCACCAAATTCACTTTGCTCCCCCTGTGCGCCCTCCTCAAGGTGTGTTAGGGTATTTCGTGTCCAGCCAGTGCGCCACGATTGGTGTATCAAAGGCCGTGGTAAGTGCTATCTTGTATGCGGGATGGTGCATATTGATTTATTTATTAATCACCGGCTATTGGATGTCAAACATTTGGTAATTTTGACACATGGTGTTAGAGAGAAAAAATGCTACACTTTTCCATTAGTAGCAAAATATATTTTATAAGGTGCACTAGCTGGAACAAGAAATAGCCCAATGAGAACACCGACGGGGATCGATCCCAGACCGACCGCGTATCAGGCGAGCGCTTCATCACTGAGCTACGTCCCGCCCCGTGCAGGAAACCATGCAGAAGGTGTTTAGCAGATGGTCGGGTCATGATTCCAAGAAAAATACATTGAGAAAAAAAAAGAAAATAGTCTTGAACCAGAGGCGTTCGATCCTACCCCCCCCCCCCCCCCACCCCCGTAACCTCTGTAAACGCGACTGCCCCGAAGTGATACAGAAGACACCTTAATCGGCCGAATTGTTTTCGAAACCTGTTAACGAGTAACTCGTCAATTGCTGTAGCAGACAACAACTGGACGTTTCGCGGTTAATTGTGGGAGCGCCTACCAGAGGATCAACTTGGGGATGGAAGCATACGGTACAGACGAGAAAACTCGAACGGAAAATCTGCAAAATATGAGAATATCCTCTAATTCGGAAGCATTAGGTCTATCTGTTCTACGCAAACCGGAGTTTCTGAAGGGGACCCATTCGAACGGTTTTATGGATTCGAAAACGGACGTACTCGGAGAGATTGAAAAGTGCTGTAGTAACGAGTCGTGGATAGGGTTCACGGAGACCACCAGTCTACACGGTCTACGGTATATCTGGCTGAAAGATACGTTCACAGTTCGGAGGTAAGCTTTTTTTCTCGTATTACTGTTACTGTATAAGTTTGTCCATTGACACCGGCCTCGGTGGCGTAGTGGTTGGTAGGTACAGGAACAGTAGTCCTATCGGACCTCCATAGCTTAGGAACCATAGTCCTACCCGGGCTTTCATACCTGATTTATTTTTAAGTTGATTTTATCCTAGGACTTAAAGAGACATTCCTGAGTTTGCTGCAATGTTTAAGATGTTATCGACCGACAGAGACTTTTTAACGATTGTAATTACATATCAAATAATTATATTTTTCTGCATAAAATATTAGTGACTGTATATTAAACGTGTTTCTGATCGTCCTAATATTTGTTCTAGGTTAAATTTCATTTTATTTTCGAAAAACTATTTTTTCGTACGTACGAAATTATTTAAAGGCAAACTCCAGTTTGGGCTTCTTACAAATATTAAGACGACCAAAAACAAATTGAATATACAGACACTGATATTCTAAACAAAACAATATATTTAATATGTATGTTTAATCGTAGAAATATTTTATTAGTCGGAAACATGTTACAATGCAGCAAACTCGGGAATGTCCCTTTAAATTCCTTCTACAGCAGTGATAGAAATATAGTCCGGCAATGGACACTTTCGGGCAAAATGAGCTGGCCTGAAATCTTCACCATGTATTTCCATCATTCTACTCACAATATTAGTTGTAATCCATGCAGACTGTTTTGTTTGGAATCCTATATAGCGTCTTGGTAGTAATGTGAATATAAATATACGTTGTGTTCCAGATTCGGAAATTTTCGTTTCATTCGGGCAATAAAAATCAGACTGCCCCCACCCCACCCCTACTCCTCAAAAAGGAGCCTGAATGCTTAATGTGACCAAAACTGTCAGGTGTAAAAGTGTCATGAGTAAGTAGTCAGTCTGTTTAAAAGTATCTTTGTAAATTGTGTGTGCATATTACTAACAGTATGATAATTGTTCAGGGGTTACTGTTTTGTCTTAGTCGGTGTAGTGGCCCATTGAGCTGCTAAAACCCACTATTTCTATTAATTGATAAACCTTAATGATAACCATTTAACATAATTTGTTATCGATGGTATGGTTGGTTGGGACTAATATATCATAGAGGCCAGAGTCTGATATGTCATATGTTAGACCAAATTAATTTTTGAAAATGAGCAAAATTGACAAAGCAGGCACATGTTCAGTAAATTATGCAGGGGGGAGGTCTAGACTGTGGCAGGTAGAAATTTGTTTTGAAGAGGGGTGTTAGACCACGCAACCCCACCCCACACCCTATGTACACGCACCTGCAACATTATTGACAAAAAGACACAAACTTAAAAATTATATAAGATAATTTATATAACGCAAATATCACATTTTTATAGTTGAATTATTATTATTATTATTATTATTATTATTATTATTATTATCAAATACCAGTATATAATGTCTAACAGATAATTGTGTTTGTATATCAGATGGGCAAGTTATACTTATCTGCAAATACTAATACATGCTTCGAATTATGAAACATCTTTTCGAGTTACTTTTAAATGTTTAAACATGTATTAGTTCGAATAACACGCAATGAATAAAGACCTTGGATTTGCTTGTGTAATAAGGTCAACGAAATGTGTACATACTCTTGCAAATGATATAAATGGAAAATACTGGAATAAATAGAAAATATTTAAATAAAGAGAGGCGCCAGTATCCCAAGTTAATTAAATAAACCAGAAAGGAAACTGCTTTTCATTTTGTTTACATTTATAATTTATTTTTTATATGTACCACTGGACTTAAATTTTGATTTTCCAGGAATGCAAGTCCGATCCGGACATAATATCCTGGCAGTCAGACCAGTATTCCTAAGGAACGTAAGTCCTAGGACTTGAATTCCTAGGTATATTAGACCTGGGACCTGCATTCCTAGGAGACTAAGTCCGGCCAGACAACTATTCCTACGGACTTGCATTCCGTTTACACCGGCTCTCACCCACAGCGAGATTAAACTACTCAATGGGTAGGTGTAAGACCAGGAAGGAAATGTTTTATTTCACGACGCATTCAACACAGTTTATTTACGGTTATATGGCGTCAGACATATAGTTAAGGACCACACAGATATTGAGAGAGGAAACTCGCTGTCGCCACTTCATGGGCTACTCTTTTCGATTAGCAGCAAGGGATATTTTATATGCACCATTCCACAGACAGAATTGTACATATCACGGCCTTTGATAAACCAGTTGTGGAGCACTGGCTGGAAGGAGAAATAGCCCAATGGGTCCACCGACGGGGATCGATCCTAGACCTTATCTATGACACTACTCCCCAAAAACACCAAGCCTTCGAATACATTACAAATCCTCCATTAAACACAAATAAATGCATTGTATTCAACTGCAGTCAGTGCAGAGTGCGCCACGACTGATATATCAAAGGTCTTGGTACGTGCTATCCTGTAAACGGAATGGTGCCTATAAACGATCCCTTGCTACTAATGGGAAAATGTAGCGGGTTTCCTCTGTAAGATTATATGTCAAAATTACCAAATGTTTGACATCCAATAACCAATGATTAATAAATCAATGTGTTCTAGTCGTGTCGTTAAACAAAAGCAAACTAAACTTCCATTGCATTCATCTGCTATACTGGATTTTTCTTGACTTTTCGAAAGAAGGTGCGTACCCTTCTGTATCCGGTCCTATATTTGTAACATTGGGGAGGGGCGGGACGTAGTCCAGTGGTAACGCGTTCGCTTGGTGCGTGGTCCTGTAGGATCGATTCCCGTCGGTGGACCCATTGGGATATTTCTCGTTCAGTGCTCCACAACTGGTATGTACTATCTTGTCTGTGGTATGGCGCATATAAAATATGTCTTGCTGCTAATCGAAAAGGGTAGCCCATGAAGTGGCGACAGCAGGTTTTCTCTCTCAATATCTGTGTGGTCCTTAACCACATGTCTGGTACCATATAACCGTGAATAAAATGTGTTGAGTGCGTCGTTAAATAAAACATTTCTTTTTTTTAATATTGGGGAATCCCCGGCGTATATAAGCTGCTGGGTGTTTACTATTGTTAAAAATCCACTTCATTACGTCTTATGACACGACCTGAATATGTACTCAGATACTGGCACCGTGTTCTAATGAGCTTTACTGGGCTCTTGGGGAGCCAGGGGAAATCAGGAACCAATGTGACACTAACTTGGTGCCAGTGTGTGAAACGGTAATGGAAGGAAGAAGGAAGGAAAAAAATTTGTTTTATTGAACGACGCACTCAACACATTTTATTTACAGTTATATGGCGCCAGACACATAATTAAGACCACACACATATTGAGGGACGAAACCCGTTGTCACCACTTCATGGGATACGCTTTTTTGATTAGCAGCAAGGGATCTTTTATATGCACCATCCCATAGACACGATAGGACATACCACGGCTTTTGATGTACCAGTCGGGGTGCACTGACTGAAGCGAGAAATAGCCCAATGGGCCCACCGACGAGGATCGATCCCAAACCGATCGCGCATCAAGCTAGCGCTTTACTACTGGGCTACATATCGCCTCGAGACGGTAATGGATGCGGTTTGAATGTTCCATACATGACCATAATAATGATTGCAATTTAGGTATGCTATTCATTGAACGCAATAAATGCAGTTTCTTTACTTCCAATATGTTTTATCCAAACATCCGTAAGGCAAATTGAATATAATTGTTTGCTATGTTAAACTGGTAGAACGCTTTGTTGAGGCTCATATAGATATTCAGTCGGTCCGTCCCGGTGTGTTAACAGTAAATGAGTTCATATGTATTGATGTTTTATGTTTTCTATGGGATGATCCGGAGTTAAAGGGACATTCCGGAGTTTGCTGCATTGTAAGATGTTTCCGACTAATAAAATATTTCTACGATTACACTTACATATTAAATATATTTTCTAGTCTAGAATATCAGTGTCGGTATATCCGATGTGTTAATATTTGTAAGAATCCCAAATTGGATTTTGTCTACAAATAATTTTGCACGTACAAATATATATATATAATCTTACATTTTCAGTGCAATCAAAGTATGTGATATTTTTCAGATCACATACTTTAAGAATTTGATAACTTTGCAAATTAGATGTAAATTAGTCGAGGTGTCGGCACTAGATTTATTGACATTTAAGCAAACGTACTTGGGTGACACTCTATGATTGACGTATGCATTCATAGTCATCAAATAAAAACATTCCAATGGTAATTTGACACTGAAAGCTGTCCGGCGTTCAGAAAACAACAAAACGTTAGGCATAACTTTATTTTGATGCAAGGACATCCAAAATGACGTCATTCGAATTTGACGTCATTTCCATTCACAAATACACCGCGCCACATATTCTTACGTCATTTGAGTATCTAGTAATGGCGGACTGGAATTAAAGTTGCGTGTACAGTTTACAAAAACACGTTGTATTAAGCTTGAGCTTATATGATAAAGAGATTATTACCCTCGTGTATTTCGGTATTAGGAATAAAAATAATGTATTATGCTCGCCAGGAATGTTCCTTTAAGGGAAATTGGTAGAACACTTTGTTACGGCTCATACAGTCTGAATGGGGCGCGTGCATGCGGTCCGATTATTTTGTCTGATGCGTCTGCGGCTGCGTTTTGGGCGTACATATACCGTATACGATTGTTTCATTGCGGATGGATGCATGCGTTTCGGAGACGCATACATCACACGCTTCCAGATTGTCGCTCTCATTTAAACTTTCTTTTTGTTTAGCCTGACCGCACGCACGCGCCACATCCAATTTATATATGAGCGTTAACAAATAACCAAGACTGTTGTCATAGAGGAGAGACGTAGCCCAATGGTTAAGCGCTCGCTTGATGCGCGGTCGGTAGACCCATTGGGTAATTCCTCGTTCCAGCCAGTGCACCACGACTGGTATATCAAGTGCCGTGGTATGTGCTGTCCTGTCTGTGGGATGGTGCATATAAAAGATCCCTTACTACTAATGGAAACATGTAGTGGGTTACTTCTCTAAGACTTTATGTCAAAATTAGTAAATGTTTGACATCCAATAGCTGACAGTTTAATAAATATATGTGCTCTAGTCGTGTCGTTAAAAAAAACCAAACTGTTGTTATAATATTTTCTCACTCACCATCAAAATAAAGTGACAGAGGAACAATATCCATCGAACAATCTCTTTTTACTGGGATTAAAGTGAGAGTTCTGACAAATCTGCATCCAGCTATGATGCCGGGATAAAATCCATATGATTGATCATGGAGCATTCAAAATATGTATCAGCTGAATCAGGGGTCAATATATATGATGCTACTCAACTTTCTTTAGGGATATAAAATGTGATTGTATCCACTACAATAGCGTGTCACCCTCATCCGCCAACACACCTACCTACCTACCCCCCCCCCCCCTCTCTCTCTCTCTCTCTCTCTCTCTCTCTCTCTCTCTCTCTCTCTCACACACACATACACACACACACAGACACACACACACACAAACATAAACACACGCACGCACACACACACACACACACACACACACACACACACACACTCGCACACACACACAAACATAAACACACATAAACTTCATAGTTTCTACTGCTTGTTACAGTGTGCTATCTTTGATTCCCCAATTTTGCGCATATTGTTGTCCTTAAAAACGAATCACATGCTGTGCTTTATGGCGTTGTTACAATTCACTAAACGAGTCTGGTTTTGCGCATGTATTGTGAATAGGTTGCCTGCCATCAACATGACTACTAAATGATGGTGCAAGGGGCGTAACGCAGTAGTTGATTGTAAATTATTTACAAAACACTCCTTGTTATATCCAGCTATAATGCATTCACTTCCGTTTCAGGTGGATAAATGTCTGGACACAGAGAACCGGATATTGCTAATCGAGTCCTATTACGATATTATAATGTGATATATTACAATAAAAAAAATAGTCTCGTTACTTGAATTCTGATGATAATTTGGAAGTGTTGCTATTAGGGCGGGAAGTAGTCAAGTGATAAAGCGCTCACTGTTCGCGCGACCGGTCTATGATCGATTTGCCGTCCGTGGGCCCATTGGGCTATTTGTTATTACAGCCGGTGCACTACGAATGGGTATATAAAAAAAATCGTGGTATTTGCTCTCCAGTCTGTGGGATATTGCATATAAAAGATCTCTTGCTTCTAATATAAAATGTAGCGGGTTTCCTCTGTAAGACTAAATGTCAGAATTGCCAATTATCTAATAGCCGATGATTAATAAATCAATGTCTTATTGTGGTGTCGTTAAAGAAAATAAACTTTAACTTTGTTTTATTTTGGTTTCTTTTTGAAAAATGATTTATTATTGGTATTATTATTAGTATTTTATTGTTTGTTTTGTTTGGGGGTTCTTAGTGTGGTTGTTTGTTTTTGTTTTGTTCGGGTTTTTTTTTTTTTTTTTTTTTTTTGGGGGGGGGGGTTGTTTGGTGGGTGGTTTTTTTGTGGGGGGGGGTATTTCTTTTTTCTGGAGAGTTGTTTTCGTTTTTGATATTTGCTTTTGTTTTGTTGTTGTTGTTTTCTCAATTTCACTTTAACGTATGCAGGCATGTTAAGTGGCTTAATCACTTTCATTATTTTCTCGTTTTAGATTGTTTTGGCTGGTTCTGGTCCTGGCGTGTGTAGGACTCATGTCCTACCAGATTGTAGATAGGATCGTGTACTACTACCGCTGGCCTGTGAACGTCAACATGCAGGTCAACTACAACAAGACGTTAGAGTTCCCAACGGTGACGATATGTAACGAAAACGTCTTCAGGTACGACGTCGTGTCGCCGGCTGTTAATACTTTTTACCTATTCTTACAGGGGCGGGACGTGGCCCAGTGGTAAAGCGCTTTCCTGATGTGCGGTCGGTCTTGGGTCGATCCCCGTCAGTGGTATGTGCTACCCTGTCTGCGGGGTGGTGCATATAAAAGATCCCTTGCTACTAATAGAAGAAAAAAAACATGTTCCGGGTTTCCTCTCTTTGACTGTATCAAAATGAACACAGCCGATGATTAATAAATCAATGTGTTCTAGTGGTGTCGTTAAACAAAACACAGTTTTACCTATTCTTATACTGATATGGATACGGTACGGGCGTGGGGGACGACTTGGTTAGAGCGAGGTCCTCTTCAAGCGATCTATCATTTCATTTCAACTTATTTTCCAATTAAGCTTTAAGCACGCTGTCCTGGGCACACACCTCAGCTATCTGGACTGTCTGTCCAGGACAGTGTGTTAGTTGTTAGTTGATTAGTGGTTAATGAGAGAGAAGAGGGTGTAGTGGCCTTGCACCTACCCATTGAGCCCATAAGAACTCGCTCTGGGTTGGAGCCGGTACCGGACTGCGAATCCTGTACCTACCAGCCTGTAGTTCGATGGCTTAGCCACTGCGCCACCAAGGCCATAGTGATCTATCATAATCGGGGGCATGGGTATACGGGGTAGAGAGAGAGAGAGAGAGAGAGAGAGAGAGAGAGAGAGAGAGAGAGAGAGAGAGAGAGAGAGAGAGAGAGAGAGAGAGAGAGAGAGAGACACAGACAGACAGACAGACAGACAGACAGAGAGAGAGAGAGAGACACACACAGAGAGAGACACACAGAGAGAGACACAGAGAGATAGACACAGAGAGATAGAGAGAAACAGACAGACGGAGAGAGAGAGAGAGAGAGAGAGAGAGAGAGAGAGAGAGAGAGAGAGAGAGAGAGAGAGAGAGAGAGAGAAAGACAGACAGACAGAGAGACAGAGAGAGAGAAAATTGAGAGAGAGAGAGAGAGAGAGAGAGAGAGAGAGAGAGAGAGAGAGAGAGAGAGAGACACACACACACACACACACACACACACACACATACATGTAGGAAAGTCCTACCTTTTGTATAGTCTTACCATCCACCCACCTACCAATCCATTCACAATGAGAGGAAGGAAAAGTGAGACAGACACGCACGAAGGACAGAGGGACGGAAACACGCAGATAGACACATACAGAGTACAGAAGTGTGATTGTTTGAATATTGTCTTCTTTTTGCTTTATTTGTCTTAATACTCGATGCTTATTTACAGGGCTACTGCAGCGGCATGGAGCGGGGATTACCAACTTATATCCCACATGTTCGGTGACGTCACGAGTTTTAGTTCCTCTGACCTAAGCCAGTATAATGCGTCACACGTCACATACGAATCTCTGGTTCGAAGTTCAGCCCACAAAAGGGAAGATTTGATTGTCAAGTAATGTGAATACTTATACTGAGGGGGTGGTTCCACTATTGCATTTCAACTTATTTTCGTGCTTATATCCAATTAAGGTTCAAGCACGATGTCCTGGGCACACCTCAGCTATCTGGGCTGTCCGTCCAGGACAGTGGATTAGTTGTTAGTTGGTTAGTGGTTAGTGAGAGAGAAGAGGGTGTATTGGCCTTACACCTACCCAGTGAGCCTTAAGAACTCGCTCTGGGTGGAGCCGGTACCGGGCTGCGAACTCTGTACCTACCAGCTTAACCACTGCGCCACCGAGAATTGTGTGCAGACTGGATAATTACTTATAGCTACGGATGAGAGAATGGCAACACGGATGATGTTGGCAGGGTGCATGTGGCCGAAAAAAGGACAGGGTCTAGGCCCTAGGGCAATACATAAAATGGGCTAAGAAGGGCAGATGCACCTACAAAACCAAATTGTCTTTTGTAGTCTAAACGTGTCCTTATTGTTTACCAAATTAAAACCTCCTATTAGCCAAGTTTTGATATTCCAAATTTTAAAAAATAATTAATGAATTATTTAAAGGGTGAGATTCAGCTTAGTGGGTAGAGCACTCGCATGCGCTGTTTGGGTCATAGAATCGACCCCCTCGATGGTTCCATTCTCTGTCTGGGTTTCCCCCGTTCCAACGAGTGGTATATCAAAGGTATATGTATCACGCCACTGGTATATCAAATGTTGTGGTGTGTGCTATCCTGCCTGTACAGAAAATGCATATATTAGGCCTAAAGATCCCTGACTGCTTTTCTCCAAGGCCACATGTCAGAAGTATCAAATGTTTGACGTCCAACAACCGATGACCAATTTATTTGTAGCAAGTGGTTTAGTTAAACAAAACAAACATTAATGATTTTTTTATTATCTGATCTCGACTTAACAGGTGTATGCATTAAAGTGTTTGATATTTTTGTTTGCCACCAGGTGTCAGTGGCGCGGAGAATCGTGCGGCCCTAACAACTTCAGTGAGGTTCTCACCGACCACGGGCTGTGTTACATGTTCAACGGGCAGTACGATTCCCTTGACCTACCTTTCTACGCTTACGCTGCAGGTACTGTCTGTCTGTTTGTCTGTCTACATGTCTGTCTGTCTGTCTCTAGATACTCATGATGATGGTGATCATTAGCGGTGATGATGATCACGGGCTCTGTTACATGGTCAACGGGCTGTACGATTCCCTTGACCTACCTTTCTACGTCCACGCTGCAGGTACTGTCTGTCTGTCTGTCTACATGTCTGTCTGTCTACATGTCTGTCTGTCTGTCTGTCTCTAGATACTCATGATGATGGCGATCATTAGCGGTGATGATGATCACAGGCTCTGTTACATGTTCAACGAGCTGTACGATTCCCTTGACCTACCTTTCTACGTCCACGCTGCAGGTACTGTCTGTCTGTCTGTCTGTCTACATGTCTGTCTGTCTGTCTCTAGATACTCATGATGATGGTGATCATTAGCGGTGATGATGATCACAGGCTCTGTTATATGTTCAACGGGCTGTACGATTCCCTTGACCTACCTTTCTATGCCCACGCTCCAGGTACTGTATGTCTGTCTGTCTGTCTACATGTCTGTCTGTATGTCTGTCTCTAGATACTCATGATGATGGTGATCATTAGCGGTGATGATGATCACAGGCTCTGTTACATGTTCAACGGGCAGTACGATTCCCTTGACCTACCTTTCTATGATCACGCTACATGTACTGTATGTCTGTCTGTCTGTCTACATGTCTGGCTGTCTGTCTCTAGATACTCATGATGATGGTGATCATTAGCGGTGATGATGCTCACAGGCTCTGTTACATGTTCAACGGGCTGTACGATTCCCTTGACCTACCTTTCTATGCCCACGCTCCAGGTACTGTCTGCTTGTCTGTCTGTCTACATGTCTGTCTGTCTGTCTGTCTCTAGATACTCATGGTGATGTTGATGATTAGTGGTGATGATGATCACGGGCTCTGTTACATGTTCAACGGGCTGTACGATTCCCTTGACCTACCTTTCTATGCCCACGCTCCAGGTACTGTCTGTCTGTCTGTCTACATGTCTGTCTGTCTGTCTGTCTCTAGATACTCATGATGATGGCGATCATTAGCGGTGATGATGATCACAGGCTCTGTTACATGTTCAACGGGCTGTACGATTCCCTTGACCTACCTTTCTATGCCCACGCTCCAGGTACTGTCTGTCTGTCTCTCTACATGTCTGTCTGTCTGTCTCTAGATACTCATAATGATGGCGATCATTAGCGGTGATGAGGATCACGGGCTCTGTTACATGTTCAAAGGGCTGTACGATTCCCTTGACCTACCTTTCTACTCCCACGCTCCAGGTACTGTATGTCTGTCTGTCTACATGTCTGTCTGTCTGTCTCTAGATACTTATGATGATGCTGTTGATTAGTGGTGATGATGATCACGGGCTCTGTTACATGTTCAGAGGGCTGTACGATTCCCTTGACCTACCTTTCTACGCCCACGCTCCAGGTACTGTATGTCTGTCTGTCTACGTGTCTGTCTGTCTGTCTCTAGATACTCATGATGATGCTGATGATTAGTGGTGATGATGATCACGGGCTCTGTTACATGTTCAACGGGCTGTACGATTCCCTTGACCTACCTTTCTATGCCCACGCTCCAGGTACTGTCTGCTTGTCTGTCTCTCTACATGTCTGTCTGTCTGTCTGTCTCTAGATACTCATGATGATGGCGATCATTAGCGGTGATGATGATCACAGGCTCTGTTACATGTTCAACGGGCTGTACGATTCCCTTGACCTACCTTTCTATGCCCACGCTCCAGGTACTGTCTCCTGTCTCTCTAGGTACTGTGATGTCACGGGCTCTGTTACATGTTCAACGGGCTGTACGATTCCCTTGACCTACTGTCTGTCTGTCTGTCTGTCTAGATACTCATGATGATGTTGATTAGTGGTGATGATGATCACGGGCTCTGTTACATGTTCAAGGGCTGTACGATTCCCTTGACCTACCTTTCTACGCCCACGCTCCAGGTACTGTATGTCTGTCTGTCTACGTGTCTGTCTGTCTGTCTCTAGATGCATGATGATTAGTGGTGATGATGATGACATCGGGCTCTGTTACATGTTCAACGGGCTGTACGATTCCCTTGACCTACCTTTCTATGCCCACGCTCCAGGTACTGTCTGCTTGTCTGTCTCTCTACATGTCTGTCTGTCTGTCTGTCTCTAGATACTCATGATGATGGCGATCATTAGCGGTGATGATGATCACAGGCTCTGTTACATGTTCAACGGGCTGTACGATTCCCTTGACCTACTTTTCTATGCCCACGCTCCAGGTACTGTCTGCTTGTCTGTCTGTCTACATATCTGTCTGTCTGTCTGTCTCTAGATACTCATGGTGATGTTGATGATTAGTGGTGATGATGATCACGGGCTCTGTTACATGTTCAACGGGCTGTACGATTCCCTTGACCTACCTTTCTATGCCCACGCTCCAGGTACTGTCTGTCTGTCTGTCTACATGTCTGTCTGTCTGTCTGTCTCTAGATACTCATGATGATGGCGATCATTAGCGGTGATGATGATCACAGGCGCTGTTACATGTTCAACGGGCTGTACGATTCCCTTGACCTACCTTTCTATGCCCACGCCCCAGGTACTGTCTGTCTGTCTGTCTACATGTCTGTCTGTCTGTCTCTAGATACTCATAATGATGGCGATCATTAGCGGTGATGAGGATCACGGGCTCTGTTACATGTTCAAAGGGCTGTACGATTCCCTTGACCTACCTTTCTACGCCCACGCTCCAGGTACTTTATGTCTGTCTGTCTACATGTCTGTCTGTCTGTCTCTAGATACTCATGATGATGCTGATGATTAGTGGTGATGATGATCACGGGCTCTGTTACATGTTCAACGGGCTGTACGATTCCCTTGACATCCCTTTCTACGCCCACGCTCCAGGTACTCTCTGTCTGTCTGTCTACATGTATGTCTGTCTGTCTGTCTGTCTGTCTGTCTCTAGATACTCATGATGATGCTGATGATAAGTGGTGATGATGATCATGGGCTGTGTTACATGTTTAACGGGCTGTACGATTCCCTTGACCTACCTTTCTATGCCCACGCTCCAGGTAATGTATGTCTGTCTGTCTACATGTCTGTCTGTCTGTCTGTCTGTCTCTAGATACTCATAATGATGGCGATCATTAGCGGTGATGAGGATCACGGGCTCTGTTACATGTTCAAAGGGCTGTACAATTCCCTTGACCTACCTTTCTACGCCCACGCTCCAGGTACTGTATGTCTGTCTGTCTACATGTCTGTCTGTCTGTCTCTAGATACTCATGATGATGCTGATGATAAGTGGTGATGATGATCATGGGCTGTGTTACATGTTTAACGGGCTGTACGATTCCCTTGACCTACCTTTCTACGCCCACGCTCCATGTACTATCTGTCTGTCTGTCTCTAGATATTCATGATGATGTTGATGATAATGTTGGGAGTGAAATTTCGATGATGTTGTTGACTTTAATGATGATGATAATGATGATTGTTGTGGCTGTGGTGATGATGTTTGAGTTTTATTTGTTTTTTTATATTATATTCGGTTCTATTCTGTTCTGGTCCATTTCCATATCCATCCTACCCCACCCCAACCCACTCACGTTATATTACATTATAATATAATTCTATTATATTCTGTTCTTCTCTGTTCTATTCTGTTCTGTTCTGTTCCGTTCTATTCTATTCTATTCTATTCTATTCTATTCTATTCTATTCTATTCTATTCTATTCTATTCTTCTATTCTATTCTATTATTTTATTTATCTTCTCTTCTCTTCTTCTATTATATTCTATTCTATTCTGTCCTATTTTGTTCTGTTCTGTTCTATTCTATTCTATCCCCATACCACCACACCCCACTCCACATTATATCATATTATATTATAATTTTATTATATTATATTATAATTCTATTCTGTTCTGAACTGTTCTCTGTTCTGCTCTGTTCTATTCCATTCCATTACACCATTTCATTTCATTATTCTAGGTACCATCAGAATCATCACTAAACCTCTATACCTTTGTTTGTCTCAGGTTCGGAAAACGGACTATCGCTGACTTTGAATATAGAGCAGTATGAATACATGCCAGGACCGCACGACGCAGCTGGGGTCAAAGTACTCATCCACGACGGAAGACAGTTCCCCAAAGTTCACGAGCTTGGCATAGCCTTTCCAACGGGATCGCATTCATTTGTGGGAATCAAGCTGGTTTCAGTGAATAATGCTTTTATGGCCAGATCTTTCGAATTTCAAACCAAACGAATGATAACCTCTTGAAAGCTGGCTTCGAATATTTATTTCATTTATTTCATTTATTTATTTATTTATTTATTTGGTTTTTTGGTTTATTTATTTCTTTATTATTTCTTTCTTTATTTATTTATAATTTATTAATTAATCAATTTATTTATTTATTTATACTTATTTATTTAATTATCTATTTATCGATCTATCTATCTATCTATCTATGTATATCTCTATCTATCTGCTGGTATATATATTTCTGTATGTGTATTTAATTAATCTATCTATCTATTCAATTAATTAATTAATTAATTTTTAATTGCTTATTTATTTATTTTTCTAATTTCTATCATTGATGCAGCCTTCAGAATTGCATCATTTTCAATCCGGGTACCGTTCTAATTCGGTAACAGATAATAACTTCCAACCATACGCATGTGAATTACAGTACCATTTTCACATCCCTTGGTGAGAAACTTGATGACCGGGTAGATTACCGTTAAACAATAAGGGTCGTGTTATCGATAAGACAGTTGTATGAACGAACAAGCTTTCAGAAAGACTCAAACATACCTTGGTGTAACACATTTTCTATGAACGTTTTGACTGCTCCTCGTATGTTTTTGTGTATCATCCTTTCCTTATTTCCGAGCTTCTATTCAATTAAGGTTCAAGCACACTGTCCTGAGCACATACGTCAGCTGTCTGGACTGTCTGTCCAGGACAGTGGGTTAGTTGTTAATTGTTAGTGGTTAGTGAGAGAGAGAAGAGGATGTAGTGGCCTTACGCATGTGACTTTCCCATTGAGTCATTAAACCTCGCTCTGTGTGGCAGCAGGTACCGGGCTGCGAACCCTGCACCTTCCAGCCTTATGTCCGATAACATAACCACGACGCCAGCGAGGCCGGTTGTTTAACATTCAATAGTCGATGATTCTGTAAGGCCAGTCCTGGGTGAGTGGCAGTCCTCCTATAGCTCCAAACTGCCATACGTTCTTGGCTCATTACTTTATTCTGAAAAAGGATGCTCCACCTCAGTCAATGTACTCAATGAGCTGTAGTGTTTGTTTGCTTTTGTTTGGTAAAGTTTGGGGGGGGGGGGGGGGGGGGTCAAAATCACCAATGTTTGACATCAAATAGCCGATCAACTTATTTTCGTGCTTATATCCAATTAAGCTTCAATCACGCTGTCCTGGGCACACACCTCAGCCATCTGGGTTGTTTGTCCACGACAGTGGGTTAGTTGTTAGTTTGTTAGAGATTTGTGAGAGAGAAGAGGGTGTAATGGCCTAAACACCTACCTATTGAGCCCTTAAGAACTCGCTCTGGGTTGGAGCCGGCACCGGGCTGCGAACCCTGTACCTACCAGCCTGTAGTGTTGCCGTTAAACAAAACAAACGTTAACGTTTATCAGGTCACCAACTTACCGAGTCCACACGGGAAATGCCGATCTCAAGCCCTGAAGTATTTTCCGGACTACTCTCTGGAGAACTGCGAGGTGGAGTGTGTCACTGACCTGTTGGAGAAAACGTGTGGCTGTCGTCGTTTCTACATGCCGCCACACCCTACAGGTGAGATGTAATTTCTTCTCTTTTTTAAAGCTGCAATCTTCATCTTTTTTCTCTCTTTTTTTTTTTTTTTTTTTTTTTTTTTTTGTTATTCATCTTGCATTCACTTTAAGGTTGTCTGTTATTTCTCCCATCCCTAGCCATGCAAGACAGGCGTATTCCATGACGTCAGCCCATGCGGAATAAATCGGTCTTGCATGACCACGTGACATCTGTTGTTTGAGCTGATATTAACACTGGGTGACGTCTCGTAAACTTTCAGTATAAACCATTTTTGGGTACGATCTTTTCAATGGTTATGATTATTTTATTGTAAGATAAAAAATAAAACAAATGTAGGTTTTTCACGTTTTCCCAAAAGCTTGTGTTTCATCTATTGGATAGAAGAAAAATAATCCTCCATTATGTATCCATGTGGGACAGGGCTATTCCACCCTCGGGTACATAATATGACGTCAGGACAACAAATTATGTACCCTCGGGTGGAATAGCCCTGCCCACATATGAAGGATTATTTTATTCTTGTACGTTTATCGGCATGAAGCCGTTCTCACATAAGTTTGCGCATGATTTTTTTTTTGTTCGTACCCAGATGAACGTAACAGACAAAACTTATAATTAAATTTGAATCATGCATGCTAATACGTCATACTTTATTTTGAATTATTTTTTTATCCATAAACAATAACGCTGATTAAGGTCTCACTACACAGATCACTTCCAGGTGAGAGTTCATTGATCACGGTCCACTATAGTTCCTAATTGTGGCACATGTTATGGTTCACATATTCACTTCTAGGAAATGGTGAAGAATTAAAACAATATGTATGTTTAATGGTAAGCCTTCTGGCTGTATTTTGCCCATGTTATTTTGTAATATTGTGCATCGACCTTTTGGGACATGGGTATATAGCGCAAGTGACAGCCGGAGTGAAACGGTTAATGAACCACCTATTCGGACCGGTACTACAGCCAGATGCGGTCATATAGCAAAAAACTGAGACGGAAATGTTCACAATTTTGGAGTGAATATAAATGCTTATATAATGTATGTTCGCAATGGTGTGTGTTGTTAGTGCCAACGAGAACCCGTTCTATGGGCAACCTTCGATTGAAGTTGGGCAGTTTAACATGGGTTTCAATGGCAGATGACATCTGTGTAGTGAGACCTAAGACAACTTGCCCATATAAAATGACGTCATCACATATGACGTTCCCTGAACAAACTCCCGTTGCTATGTCTGGACCAATGGGATGACGACACGTTGTAATGAATGTAACAGAAATTTAATTATGTATAAATGTGACCATAATGTTTGGTCGATGTGGCTGTTGTTGGAGAAGTTTGTTTATAAAAGCATTGTGACAGAACTACGAGTAGTATCAAGGAAGGAAATGTTTTATTCAACGACGCACTCAACACATTTTATTTACGGTTATATGGCGTCAGTCATATGGTTAAGGACAACACAGATATTGAAGGAGGAAACCCGCTGTCGCCACTTCATGGACTACTCTTTTCGATTAACAGCAAGGGATCTTTTATATGCACCACCCCACAGACGGTAGCATATACAACGACCTTTGACATACCAGTCGTGGTGCACTGGCTGGAAATCGGGAAATAGTCCAACTTTTTTTTATATCAATTATTGACTGGCACACCTTAAAATCGTATTTTGCCGCCCCCCCCCCCCCCCCCCCCCAACATTTGTTTTAGAAAATGATCAGAATACATAACTCATGTATACTTTAGTTGTTCAGGTGTCCATTCATTCATTTCAACATATTTTCGTGCGTATATCCAAATAAGGTTCAAGCTCGCTGTTCTGGGAACACCTCAGCTATATGGGCTGTCTGTCCAGGACAGTGGGTTAGTTGTTAGTTGGTTATTGGTGTGTGAGAGAGAAGAGGGTGTAGTGGCCTCACGCCTACCCTATGAGCCCTCAAGAACTCGCTCTGAGTTGGAGCCGGTACCGAGCTGCGAACCCTGTACCTACTAGCCTGTAGTCCGATGGCTTAACCACTGCGCCACCGAGGCCGGTTCAGGTGTTGAAGGAATGCTCTGGAATAGTATATCATTCCACATTGGCTTCCAGTACCGTGAATGATAAGCTTTTCGTTCCATGAATCTCATCACCATGGTAACATCTTTTTAAGTTGCTATTTTTGTTTTCAGATCAGCCACCCGTTTGTACGCTTGAGGAAATTTACACCTGCTACAAGAACAACATAGGTAACAACTTGTTATACATACATGTTTATATATATATATATATATATATATATATATATATATATATATATATATATATATATATATATATATATATATATATTATTTAATGTTTTTCTTGCACACCCCTTGGTGAGAACATCATAAGTTATGTTTGATACACATGCGTTGTTAACACATGTACGTGTGTTAACAATTTCAAGACATACAACTGACCATGCCAACGTTCAGCCAGCGAACGTTTCGCTAACGTTCGCGAACTATTTGATTGGTTTCCGACATGTTCATTTGGTTTAATGTGAAGCGGATAAACCAGTCTAGCGGACGTTGTTCTGCTCGGTCTGGTTGAACGAAGCCCAGGTCACCAATTACATATATTCAATGAAAAACTACACGATGGAAGTCGATTACACGTGACGTATAGTTAACCTGGCATTCATGCGTCTATGACGCGTAAGTCAGCTACAAGTGCAACGGCTGTAAATAACCTTTAGTCAAAAAAGATGTTAAAATGTGCTTAAAACCTGTTTTGTTTTAGGATATGTAAGTGTCCGTTAGACACCATTTACCTTACAACTCGTTTAAAAACGTATCAAACTCGCTTTCGTTCGTTAGATACATTTTAAAACAACTCGTTGCGAGATAAATGGCTTTGCGTAATGCTGGCACTGGTCTTTGTGCATAGGAAACGGATCCAGTCATTTGAAGTCGTTGCCTCATCCACCCAATCACACATTGACTGACATTAAAGTGCCTCGCGACTTCTCGTTGACTGTGTTCAACCTGTATCCGACCTACTCCATTGCCCTTGTCAACATTAGTCAAAACACGACGCATTTTCAACTCACTTTAATACCCATGGTGAGAACGCATTGCACGGGCACAGCATACAGAATTTAAGACATGGGTTCGCTGAGACAATCCATTTGTTGGGGTGATAGTAGGTACATGTGTTTGCATAACTTTTGCCATTTTGTTGTGGCCTCTAACCGAAGTACCATTACTCATATTGAAATCCAAATGCTACTTAGGAAACCTCGCGAAGGCCATACATTCCTTCTTTCATAATTAGTGTGTTGGACGGGCATCGTTAACCTGTATAGTACTAACAATGTTTGTGACCCTTCAATAGTGACGATGAGTGTGTGTGTATGTGTGTGTATATATATATATATATATATATATAGATATATATATATAATCTTAAAAACTGTCTTAAAATTCCAACGTTACGTTTTAAACTTCCTCAGGGGAATAAAACACAAATGAAATGAAGTTAAAAAACAGACTGGCTATAATGAACAGAATATATACTGACACATAATGAAAACGCAAAAACAACTTTTTATTGCAAATAACGACAATCTATTAATGAATTGATGGATAATGTAATATGACATTAATGACTGGTATTCATGAGATACATTCACGTGGAAACATGGCCAGTTATCATCAGTAATCGAGTTGCATTCGTAATCGAAACGTTCAACCCCCCCCCCCCCCCCCCATATCAAGGTCAGTATCTAGTGTGTCCACCATTGGCCCGTGAGCATGTGTGAAATCGACGGGAAAAGGATTGGCACAAACATCTCAAATAAGCCACTCCTCTTACAACGCCTGTGCTAGCTCAGTGACGTTACGCGGTGGTGGCTGGCGGTGACGTACACGACGTCCTAACTCTTCCCACATGTGTTCCATTGGGTTCAAATCAGGTGAAACTGCGGGCCAATTCATAACGGCTTGTTGCAGGGATGCCTGGGTAATGCTTGCAGTATGTGGACGGCATTGTCTTGTTGAAACAGAAGGGGGACCTCCTGGTATTCGGTGGGCGGCGCAAAAGTGGCTGGAGAACTGGGTCTTAGAATAACGTCAACATAACGCTGGGCTGTAAGGGCAATGATGAGATCACTTCTTAAATCACATTTTTTAAACGCATTTCACACCATTTTGTGTTTCTGCTATTGTATGTGTAACGAGAACAAAACCAGGATTAAAACCCAGACAAAAGTACAAATCATTGGCTTCCTCTCATAAATTGTTATTTTAAGTCCAATAAATATAGTTTTCATTAATCACAACAAAATATTGAAAAATATCTGTTTTGCGTTTTCATTGTTTCAGTATAAAACAACACAAGCTAAGTAAACAAAGGGAACTAATCAGGTAAATTGGTAATGGTAAATTGGTATATATGTTATTACCAGAGTGTTTTTCCGTATGGTCAATATCATATATTAGGAATAAAAATTGTATTATGCGAGCCTCTGTACACGCAACGTTAATTCCAGTCCGCCATTACTAGATATTCAAATTCTTAAAGTATGTGATCTGAAAAATATCACATACTCTGATTGCACTGAAAATGTAAGATATTATATGATATATATATATATATATATATATATATATATATATATATATATATATATATATATATATATATATACTCTTCAAAAGAAGAAACGCAAAACCACATTGTCGTAACATTTGGAGAATTGATTTAATTATTGAATGGTGAGTCCGATAATTACCAAATGTTGCAGGATTGTTCACAATTCACTCTAGTCCATTGTGAGTAAGTGATAGGACACACCACCAAGGTCAAGGTCATCTGGAGTCAATACCGGGTGTGGCCTCCGCGTGTGTTGACAACTGCCTGGCACCGCCTGCCCATTGAAGCAACCAGAGTACGGATGACGTCCCGGGGGATGGTGGCCCACTCGGCCTGCAAGGCTGCTGCCAGCTCGGGCAGGGTCTGGGGCTGTGGTTGTCGCTGTCGGAGGCGTCGGTCCAACTCGTCCCATAGATGCTCAATTGGGTTCAAATCCGGTGATATCGATGGCCAAGGAAGGACATTAATGTTGTTGTTCTGTAGGAAAGCCGTTGTGAGACGTGCTGTGTGAGGCCTGGCGTTGTCATGTTGGAACACTGCGTTGGCGTTGGCCATAACTGGAACGATGTGTGGCCGGAGGATCTGGTCAATGTAGCCCTGTGCATTCAGGTTGCCCTGCACGTGGACCAGGTCAGTTCTGCCAGTGTGTGAGATGGCTGCCCACACCATGACACTACCCCCGCCGAATCTGACCACTTCCTGTACGCAGTTTGCCGCATAACGTTCACCACGACGCCTATACACGCGACATCTTCCATCATGACGTCGGAGCAGAAATCGGGACTCGTCACTGAACCACACCGGTCTTCATCGCAGTTGAGGCCATTGTCGATGAATCTGGCACCACTGCAGTCGGAGTCGACGGTGTTGTGGTGTTAAGATGACACCTCGAACTGGACGTCTGGCACGAATTCCTACCTCACGTAGGCGGTTCCGTACGGTCTGGTCGGATATCCTGCGCAAACCTGGTATTGCTGCGGCTGTGGAGGTGGCAGAAGTCAATCGTTCCCGAAGGTGGCGTACCCGGATGTAGCGGTCCTGCCCGGGGGTAGTGACCCGTGGTCGACCGGATCTAGGGAGGTCACGTGTTGATCCATGTTGCTGGTAACGGTCCCACAGTCTGGAGATGGTGCTTGGGGACACATGAAATGCCCTGGCAACGGTCGTTCTGGATTCGCCTGCGTCTAGTCGGCCGATGGCATTGTTTCTCTGCGGTTCACTGAGACGTGGCATGTCCTGGATTGTCAACTGTCGGCCAGATACAGAGGCCAAGCAAGCGAACACCCTGCACTTTTATACTGTCGGTGTTCATGTTGCACGTGCAGACAACGCACGTGCAGTGGTGACATGGTTTGCACGTGGCTGCGTTTTTGCGAATATTCACATTTTGGAACTTTATTGTACAGTAGCTGCGTTTTATCGAATGTAACCGTGGGAATGTGTTTGGGACATGCAATGACCTTATATTCACAAAGCATGAACCGGTAGGAAACATAAAATCGGAGTTATAACCCATTTGTACCCTTTTGCGTTTCTTTTTTTGAAGAGTATATATTACATTTTCAGTGCAATCAAAGTATGTGATATTTTTGCAAAGTTATCAAATTCTTACAGTATGTGATCTGAAAAATATCACATACCTTGATTGCACTGAAAATGTAAGATATTATATATATATATATATATATATATATATATATATATATATATATATATATATATACAGTCGAGCCTGTCTATGGCGGCCACTCGTGGGACATGACAAAAGTGGCCGCCATAGAGAGGTGGCCGCCGTATGCAGGTCATATATAAGTCCGAATTTTTAAAAACAATTACACGTATGTTGCAATAGAACTATTAAGGAGCCTAAGGAGCGTAATTAAAAACAAGACAAAAAATTATCATCTATATGAAATTTTATTAAGTGAAAAAGAGAATATTTAACAAACAACAGAATAATGGAGCACTGTTCTGCGCATTAAAGTCACTGATTATCCTTTAATGTTCACTTGCTAAAGAAGTCACGTATCTTGCTTTGTTTGCACGTATTTTCAACTCGCATGTTTGACACACTTTCCTGAAGTTCCATCACAGAAGTTACGATATCACATTTACCGTTTTACTGGGTTTAGGTGGCATTTTGAAAATAAATATCAGAAATAAACTGCAGCAGTATTTAATTCCTTCTAGAGTTGACACGTTTAACTCCAATTGTTTTAGGCTAGATACCCTCTTATCAACTGCGTTTAATATATGTGTGTATATATATATCTTACATTTTCAGTGCAGTCAAAGTATGTGATAAAGAATTTGATAACTTTGCAAATTAGATGTAAATTAGTCGAGGTCTCGGCACTAGGTTTATTGACATTTAAGCAAACGTACTTGGGTGACACTCCATAATTGACGTATGCATTCATAGTCATCAGATAAAAACATTTCAATGGCAATTTGACACTGAAAGCTATCCAGCGTTCAGAAAACAAAAAACGTTCAGCATAACTTTATTTTGATGTAAGGACATCCAAAATGACGTTATTCGAGTTTGACGTCATTTCCATTCAAAAATACACCGCGCCACATATTCTTATGTCACTTGAATATCTAGTAATGGCGGACTGGAATTAAAGTTGCGTGTAAAGTTTACAAAAACACGTTGTATTAAGCTTGAGCTTATATGATAAAGAGATATTACCCTCGTGTATTTCGGTATCGTCAGTATCATATATTATGAATAAAAATAATGTATTATGCTCTATATATATATATGTATATGTATATATATGTATATATATATATATATATATATATATATATATATATATATAAATGTATATATATATATATATATATATATATATATATATATATATATATATATATATAATATAATATATGTGTATATATATATGTATATCTATATGTATGTTTATATATATATATATATATATATTTATTTTTATTATTTTTTTTTTTTTATAAATATTTTCATATACTTACCATTTGTGACACCTAATAGCCGAGGTGTATTTTTGTGCTGGGGCGTCGTTAAACATTCATTCATTCATTCCGTGTGGTTTTATTATTACAGATGATATCAAAGCATCAGTCCACGAATCATGTGGTTGCGCGATTCCCTGCCAATTCCACATTTTCGAACCCACAGTGTCCTATGCAACGACATCAATGTTAATTGTAGACCGCTTTCTGGCACAAAGCAACCGGACCGATTTACGGCAGAAATATCAGCTAGCGCGGGACGTGTCTGGTCGGTTACAGAAGGAGAAAGCGGAAGAGATGCAGAGTTTGATAGATTCTGTAGAGACAACCTTCACAAAACTTGAACAATTAATCTCTGTAGACATATCTTCAAAACTTAAGGAACAGGAAGCAGCCATCAATAAGATGACGAAGGAAACGTTTGATATGTGGTTTACAATGCACAGATTATTCCGATACCAGCACTACATAGTCCAGAAGAACTGCTTGAGGGCCCGTGACGCCATGGACGAAAGGACGTTCTCCGTTCTGGGACTAGGGATTCAGGAGTTTGTGTTCAGCGTCGAACAGAAAATAGCACTGCTGGTGTCAAGCAAATATGATGACAGTGTCCGGGAAGTGCTCTACTTGATGACGTTAAATCAGCTGGACGCCAGAATAGACATAGCCGAGAGAACGATGGGCAACTATACACAGCTTTACAATGCATACATGAACGGGGAGTGCATCTTTAATTATAAGTTTCTCAACTTCGCCAGGAGATTGTCCACCTACATCATCCCCAGACATCTGTTGTCCAGTGCCATGAATCGAACCAAGACCATCAAGTACAGATCGGAGCGGTTGGGTTACGATATAGCCAATATGACGATGTTTTTAAAAGAGTATAAAAGAATCGCCCACGATGCTTTCGTCAACAGAACGGTCTTGGATGCCGAGATGCACGAGCTGAACGTGCAGTTTCTGTATTTCACGCGTGAGTACTTCCAGAGCCGGAGCATGTTCTTTCACGACATGCTGGACTGGCCAATGAAATATATGGAAAAAAGGGAAATGGATTTTCTAAAAGCCAAATCGGATTTCGACCAATCGCGTGGAATATTTACTGCAAATCTTCATAGTGTGAAGACCTTGCTCGTGCAAATGCAGTATTCTTTGCTGGAAGAAGTAAAGCAGGGCATACGGCTATGTAAGGATTACATAAATACTGGTAATGTCAGTAAGCTAGCCGTGGCTAAATATATTAACATGAAAAGCATTAGCGATGGGATTTTTAATCTCAGTGTGTTTTTCGACACAGTCAGGAGAAAGGGTCAGGATTTGTACGACGGCTGGAAAAGAATTAGGACCATTATCTTGAAGATGTGGAAGACAACTGTATCCGACGTAGATATGAAATCATTTCTGGAGCATCAGAATATGACGTTGTTGCTGCGTAGTTATGATGACATAGAGGTAGCTATTTCCGGTGAGATTGATGTGTACAGAAACGAACTGGATCTGCGGTTCCTGGTTCACAGTGCTGACTCGGAATTCATCGCTGCGTTCGAAATCCTGAAAGACTACATGAAAGATTTCGTAGACAGCAGCCATGTTGATTCGACATTCATACGGTGAGAAAACTCTATTAACGTGCCCATATCCACTGAAAGTTTAGGCACGTCCATCCTGGGCACGAGTTCTGATATGCGCCAGATCTGCTGTCCAGGACAGAAGACTCTCAAATCGTGAACACAGAGAAAGATGAGATGAGTGAAAGAAAATGAAATGTTAAATTTGTTTGACACCTCAGTACATTATTTACTTATACCTGTTACGCGTCCGATTTAGAGGGCTTTCACTGTAGTCGTTTTGCTTATTACTGGCTATTGACTTAATAACTCCCGTACCTTAGATCGATCCCCGTCGGTGGGCCCATTGGGCTGTTTCTCGTTCCAGCCAGTGCACCACGACTGGTATATTGAAGACCGTGATATGTGTTATCCTGTCTGAGAGATGGGTTATATAAAAGATCCATTGCTTGCTTAATCGAAAGGAGTAGTCCATGAAGTGGCGACAGCGGGTTTCATCTCTCAATATGCCCGGCGTCATATAACCGTAAAATAAAATGTGTTGAATGCATAGTTAACTAAAACAGTTCCTTCCTTCCCTAGAGGAACTATTTAGGCTGAATTACATCCCACTCCGTAGATAAAAAAGAGTTTGTTTTGTTTATCGACACCACTAGAGCACATTGATTTACTAATCATCGGCTATTGGATGTCAAACATATGGTCATTTTGACACAGTCATGGACAGGAAACCCGCTACATTTTTCCATTAGTAGACAGGGATCTTTTATATGCACCATCCCACAGACCTGATAGCACATACCACGGCCTTTGATATATCAGTCGTGGTGCACTGGCTGAAACGATAAATATCCCAATGGGCCACCGACGAGGATCGACCCAGAACCGACCGCGCATCATGCGTGCGTTTTATCACGTCACCATTCGGTAGCTAACAATGTGGAACAATTTCTAAAACTAATATTTAATACATTCATACATAGCATTCTTCATGGATCACTGGGTGATCATTTTCTCTTACAGCGAATTGTGGAGCGGGTGTTTTGTTCAGCCAGATGATCTCTCGCCTGAGGTGCTTGCGTCACAGGATCGAACCACCTCGGGGGATCAATGAAACTGATTGTTTTTTGGTTTTTTTGTTTGTTTGTTTGTTTGTTTTGTTTGTTTTTTTGGGGGGGGGGGGGTTGTCGTTCCAACCAGTGCACTACAACTGGTCAAAGGCCGTAGTATGTGTTTTCCTGTCTGTGGGAAAGTGCATATAAAAGATCCCTTGCTGCCAATGGAAACAATATAACGGGTTTCCTCTGGTGGCTATGAGTAAGAATTACCAAATGTTTGACATCCAGTAGCCGATGATTAATTAGCGTGTTCTAGTGGTGTCGTTAAACAAAAATAATCAAACTTTGCAACGAATTTCATCTAACGAGCAAAGGCAAAGTGGACACAGGCACAGACAGACTGATAGACAAACAGACATACAAACAGGTAAACAGGAAGATAGATTTGCACATAGACAGTATCCGTGCTAAGTCGTCATACGACCCTATTACATCCTTGGGCGGGACGTAGTTCAGTGGAAAAGCGCTCGCCTGATAAGCTGTCGCCCAAGGATCGATGCTCCCTGGTGGGGCCCATTGTGCTATTTCTCTGTTGAGTCAATGCTCCACTACTGGTACATCAAATGCCGTGGTAACGAAACCAAGCCTAGAGAGCACACTGATTTATTAATCATCGGCTATTGAATATCAAAGATTTGTGGTACACTGACTGGAACGAGAAATAGCCCAATGGGCCCAGTGACGGGAATCGATCCCAAACCGTCCGCATTTTACAACTGGGCTACGCTGTGGGATGGAACATGATATAAAACATTCCTTCCTACTGAAGGAAAACAAAATGTAGCGGGTTTCTTCTCTAAGACAATATTTATGTCAAAAGTATCATATTTTTAAAAATCCAATAGCCGATGATTAATACATCAATGTGCTTAAATGGTGTCGTTAAACAAAACAAACTTTAACCTCTCTCTCTCTCTCTCTCTCTCTCTCTCTCTCTCTCTCTCTCTCTCTCTCTCTCTCTCTCTCTCTCTTTGTCTGCCTAATTATTAAGCATTAACTTCTGCCTTGAAAACAAATATAGGGAAACTTTAAATTTATATTAAGAACAACGATATATTGGAATCAGCAGGTATTATTACCAAACTGTTGGAAAGAAACAAGGAAACATACGATCTTATTACCTTTGATTAAGCATGTCAGGTGCTATTTTGGTATTTTCGTAATGCACTACTTGATCTGGATGAGGTTCTCGCATGTCTTCAGATAATTTGTTTTTTCGCCGCGTGTCTGGGTTCTGTTGATAAGAAGGCGAGCATGTTGTCGCAAGCACCGCGGGGTCCTTAGCAAGACCAAGATGGGAAAAGATAAATATACGGCTAAGGTTTTGAGTAAGGTATATAAGGTTTTTTTCCCGTTTTTTTTTTATTTATTTATTCATTGATTTATTTTATATTATTTATCATCATCATCGTTATCATCATCATCACCATCATCACGAACAATAACATATTCATCATTGATACAAATTGTTTCCATCTATGATTTAGGTCCTCTCTCTCTCTCTCTCTCTCTCTCTCTCTCTCTCTCTCTCTCTCTCTCTCTCTCTCTCTCTCTCTCATATAGCTGTGAGCGTTATGCGACCGTGAAAAGTTAGGCGTTCTCTGATCAATAACTTACATGTAAGAACGGTTGGATCAAGAATCTTCATTTACTCTTTATGCTGTATGACCATGCCTTTTCGCCCCCTACAGCTATAGTTTGGTGTGCGCGTACGCATAACGCTCACAGTTGTGCTATATGCGTTTCAGTGTGTGTCTTTAGCTGTGTACATCCGATGGTTTACACATATATGAATCCTGTTTTCAGTATTAATTATCCTCTTACAGAAACAACTTCCTGCGTCTTGATATTTTCTATCGGGAGCTCAACTACGAACAGATAACTCAGCAAGAAGCGTACGGTGTGTTTGGATTGCTGTGTAAGTACTTGATATTATCTCTAAAATCTGGGATCCAATTCACTAAACTCTCGCAACTTTGTGATCTCGCAGTGCAGTGCTAAAGACTTGCAAAGAGGATGCTTTGTTGTCTAGCAGAGCCTAAGAGATCTTTGTGAATTAGGCCCCTGTTCTGAACAAGGAAGGAAGGAAATATTTTATTTAACGACGCACTCAACACATTTTATTTACGGTTATATGGCGTCAGGCATATGGTTAAGGACCACGCAGATATTGATAGAGAAATTCCGTTGTCGCCACTTTGTGGGCTACACTTTTTGATTAGCAGAAAGGGATCTTTTATATGCACCATTCCCCACAGACAGGATAATACATACCACGGCCTTTGTTACACCAGTTGTGGAGCACTGGCTGGAACGAGAAATAGCCAAATGGGTCCACTGACGGGGATCAATCCTAGACAGCCTGTGCACCAGGCGAATGCTTTACCACTGGGCTACGGCCTGCTAACTTTCTGAAGAAAGATACACCACATCAGTGTGAACACGGTCAGAGTACACTGACGGTTCAACACATGCTGGTGGAGTGCAATCATCTTAAGAAAACTAGGAAAGATATATACTACTCAAAAGAATTTAAGGGTCAAAAATTTATAACCAAATAAGTTTCAGAGTGTATTAGATTGATGATGTAAACTACACCAATTTTTTTATTTATTGTTCCATATTTACAAAAAAACACAAATAAACGTCACTGTATACAAGAAAGTCACATGACATGCTGTCAAAGTTGAAGGTTGTCAAACATGGATTTTACACATCAGAACATTCGTTTAATAGTGTGTGAATCCACCCCTGGCACGAATACACTCGACACATCGTTGCCTCATGCTGTTGATCAGACGTCTGAAGAACTCTTGGGGAATGGCCTGCCACTCTGCCATAAGAAGTTGACCCAGATCATGAAGGTTGGCCGGAGGGGCATGGTTATCCCGAACTCTCCTGCCTAATTCGTCCCAGGCGTTCTCTATTGGGGCCAAGTCAGGCGAATATGCTGGCCAATCCATCCTGGCGATACCTTGTTGTCTGAGAAAGTCCGTTACCACCCTGGCGCGGTGGGGTCTGGCATTGTCATCCTGCGGAATGCCCCGCCGCCAATCTGCTGAAGGCCTGGGAGAACCAACGGCCGGATAATCTCATTCAGATAGCGGATTCCATTCAGATTGCCATCCACCACATAGAGGGGGGTCCTGTGGTGGATAGAGATGCTGCCCCACACCATGACGCTGCCACCACCGAACCGGTGACGTTGTCTAACGTTAACGTCAGCGAAGCGCTCCACAGGACGTCTGTAGACACGAACCCGACCGTCGTTGAACTGGAGACTAAACCTGGACTCATCAGTGAACATCACTCGACCCCACTGAAGACGTTGCCACCGCAGATGAAGCTTGCTCCAGTGACGTCTGGCTGTTCTGTCACGTGGTAGGAGTGGTGGTCGAACAGCCTGGCGACGGCAGCGTAGATTATTGGCTCTCAGACGAGTGCGTATGGTTTGATCAGACACTCGAGTTCCAGTCGCAGTCCGCAGATTGTCACGTAATCGGCGTGCAGTGGTTGTGCGTTGACGTAGAGCCATATTGGTGATGTAGCGGTCCTCTCTATTTGTAGTGCTTCTGGGTCTTCCCGAACGTGGACGATTTCGAAAAGAATTCGTTGCTTGGTACCGTTGCCACAGTCGGCCAACGACACTGACTGACACCAAGTCTCAGAGCAACATTTCTTTGCGTATTGCCATCCTGAAGCCAAGCAATAGCCCTTCCTCGATCTACGATAGTCAGTTGAAGTCGTACCATTGTCGAATTTGGAGTGTGCACCGTACACGAACGCAAGCTCCAATTATACGGAAATTCAGCATTGGGAACATGGAATACACGTGCAAAGCGTGCAAATGAAGCCCTTTGTGAAAAAGCAAGTTATGGGCACTTAGCAGACCGTTCGCTTTCGCCCTAATTTACGTGCAAATGTAAGCATGTTTTCGCCATTAGAACTAGTCGACAGTGTCAATGACAGTGGATTTTAATTCATTTATGGGTTGCTTAGACCCACTTTCGTCAAAATGGAACAATACCATGCGTGACATTATGGTCTAGCTAATATAATTGACATTCAGAAAATATCGTCTGACCCTTAAATTCTTTTGAGTAGTATATATTTGGTAGCCGAAATGTGATGGAATCATTTCGATTCCTTGCTAAACTTTTGCTGAAATTTATACGTGATACTGAATTTTATACTAAATTTTTTATTTAACCTATCTGTGATATTTGTATGTTTTACACAGTTCTTTACACTGTTTTTTGTTTTTTGTTTTGTTGTTGTTTTTTCATTATTTAACGCTATAATTTTTATATCGATGTTGTTAATCACTTCATATTTGCAATTTACCTTAGTTTTGACACCCAATAGTTGATGTATTTTTCGTACTGGGGTGCAGTTAAACATCTATTGATTCATCCAGTCAGTCATTCAGTCGTTCATTCATTCGTTCATTCATTCATTCATTATCTATAAAATCAGTATAATATATGTTTCGTGTTTAGATAAGAAACAATGATTTAAATAATTCTAAAAATTGACTGTTCCGTTTTAACAGTTCCCAATCGTTCTGACCGGATCTCCTCTTTTGATTTGCACTGACAACTTTAATTGAACATAAGTACGATCATCAAGCTAAAATGATGTTAAAAGCATTGAAACTGAATGCATTATTAAAACTGCTTTCTGTCTATAGGCGTACGAGCTGCCATTGTTGTGGGGATGGGTGGAACACATGTTCATTGTTGTTTGTTTGTATTTGCATTACTATCAAATAGCTATATATGTTTGCAAACGAATCCCTGCTAACTTTTATATTGATTGAAACGAATAATGTGAGTAGATTTAATGAATGAATGAATGAATGAATGAATGTTTAGCGACACCCCAACACAAAAATACACATCGGCTATTGGGTGTCACAAATTGTAGATGTGAGTAGAATAGTCGAAATACATGGTGATGTTTTCAGACCGTCTCATTCAGCCCAAACGTCCGCGTCGCTTTTGCCCGAATACGAAGATTTGATCCAGCATCGGGCAGGTTGGGTGTGTGTGTGGTGGGGGGGGGGGGGGGGGGGGATTTACCCTCACGTCTTTTCGCGTATATCTTTATTTATAAGGCACTGCCAGATTTTATATGTTTTGTAGGTACGGACTAATGTCAATATTAATGAACCTGAAGTGTACTGTATTGTGTTTTGCAGGTGATATCGGTGGTTCCATGGGTCTGTTCGTCGGTGCGAGTGTGATGACGATCTTTGAAATCATTGACCTCATCGCGTACCACACCACCGTGGGAATCAGACACAGGCCTGCTTCCTGATTCAGTTCTTCAGTCTTCGTCGTCACTGACCTTATCGCATACCACAGTCATAATGGACATAGTTTTGACGCAGTTTTCCAGTCTTCATTTCCATTGACCTTGTCACATAACACTGTCACAGTGGACGCAATTTCTGACACAATTTATCATATTCATTTCCACTGACCTTATCGCATATGATTGTCACAATGAATGTAGTTCCTGAAGCATATTTCTCAACTTCATTTCCATTGACATTATCACATACCACTGTCATAATGGACGTCGTTTTGAAGCGGTTTTCCAGGCATCATTGTCATGGACCTTATCGCATACCACTGTCACAATGAACGCAATTTCTGACACAATTTCGCATATTCATTTCCATTGACCGTATCGCATACCACTGTCACAATGGACGTATTCCTGGAGACGTTTTCCAGTCGCCATTTTCATTGAACATATCGTATACCACTGTCACAATGGACACCGTTTCTGACACAACTTGTTATCTTCATTTCCATTGATCTTATCGGATACCACTGGCACCCTGGACCTAGTTCCTGATACTGTATCATCGTCCTTTTCATTGACATTATCACATACCACTGGCACACTGAACCTAGTTCCTAATAATGTAGCATCATCCTTTTCAATGACCTTATCGGGTACCACTGGCACCGTGAACCTAGTTTCTGATAATGTATCATCATCCTTTTCATTGACCTTTTCACATACCACTGGCACACTGAACCTAGTTCCTGATAATGTATCATCATTCGTTTCATTGACCTTATCACATACCACTGACACCCTGGACCTAGTTCCTGATAATGTACTAACATTCTTTCCATTGGCCTTATCACATACCAATGACACATTAGACATTGTTCCTGAAACAGTTTATTTTCTTCATTTTCATCTAACCTTTCTCAGAATGTAAATGTATAAACTGTGTTATAGATATTTTTGTCATGTATCATAAGGTGACACATGTGCATACAATTTATAACATAACAGAAGTATATAAAAAAGCCATTTTACATTTGTTATGCAAAATGTATATATGTATATATCTGTATTAGTGTGCTCATCATCACCACCATCATCATCATCATCATCATCATCACAATCATCATCATTATAACTCTGAAGTGTATTCAGTGGTCTAATAATCATCATTATAACTGAAATGTATCCAGTCGTCTGCATTAATTACTTGTTATGTATCACTGTTATTTGTTATGTAAATAAAACTGTTGCATTTTATTGTGGATTTATCAACGAGTTCGAGAAGACCTGTTTTAATATTAGTCACCACAATGAGATTTTATATATTCGGTCACGCATATGTGCGCACATATACACGCACACGCACAGATACCTACGTACGTACATACCATCGGTGGATCCCTTCAGCTGATTGGGTTTTTCTCGTTCCAACCAGTGCACAACAAATGGACAAAGGCCGTGGTATGTGCTATCCTGTCTGTGGGAAAGTGCTAATAAAAGACCCCTTGTTGCATTAGGAAAGATGTAGAGAGTTTCCTCTGATGACTTAGAGTCAGAATTACCAAGTGTTTGACATCCAATAGCTCATGATTAATTGATCGATGTGCTCCATTGGTGTCGTTAAAACAAACTTTATCATACATACACATATATACATGCATGCATGCACGCACACGCACACACATATACATACAGACAGACAGAAACACACACACACACACATACATACATGCATACATGCACACATGAATGCATGTAAACGTACATCTTGTAACCTCATCAGTCCTCATCCCCAACCTTCTAAAAGTAGGTTATGGACTTTATCCTGTGAATGGGCGGGACGTATCCCAATGGTAAAGCGTTCGCCTAATGCGCGGTCGGTCAAGAATCGATCCCCATCAATGAATCCATTGGGCTATTTCTCGTTCCAGCTAGTGCACCACGACTGGTATATTAAAGGCCGTGGTATATGCTGTTTTATCTGTGGGATGGGGCATATATACGAGCGCGTGCTACTAATGTAGCGTGTTTTCTTTCTAAGACTATACATAAGAATTATCAAATCTTTGACATCCAATATCCGATTATTAATAAATCAAAGTGCACTAGTGGTTCCGTCAAGTTTATCCTGTGAATGACAGAATGGGGAACTTCTCAAGGTTTGTCGAGCAGAATTCCTCATTTTTCCTGAACAGGATAAAGTCGATAATATATGTCGGGGCATACATTTTGGCACGAACAATTCTGTCCTTCGTCTGTCGGTTATGCAAAACTAATATCAACATAAACGACGGATCGTTCGTGCAAAAGCTGTAAAATCCAAACAAACGTGTGTTGGCTAATATCATCAATGTTTTGAAAAACTGCGTACAGTGAGAAATCCCTGACCTAGATGTACGTCATATGTTCCTGATGGTAATGTTCTAACCAGCTTTTTTTCTCCATTGTTCAGCGTGTCCAGCTATTTCCTTCACGACCACCGTCTACTTTCGTTATAAAACGCTACCTACGTTGGTATTCCACCGACATATTTACAATTTACGGACGTTTGCTGAAATTCGAAAACTCCTGACGTCACAATATTCGATGTTTGAAGCACGTCACAAAAGTTTTGTGGCCAGTTTCTGAGAATTTTTTATTATATACCGACGATGTAATTTAATGACACTGATGAAAGGAAATATGTTTTAAAATTTTAAATAGATGGGTGTCATGAAAATCTCTCTCATCGCTACTCCAAACCAATCGGAATACATCGGCTGATTACGGAATTTCCGTGGAGTTCGACACTTGTAGCTTCTTTCAGACTGATTGTGGTCTATTAATAGCAAACACGATTACATTTTAGCAACTGTACCTGGTGTCGGACAAAATGGTCGCTATTAACTTTGTGATTGTCAAATCATGCAAATAGTTCGCCTCACGCGATGGTACCTGTTGATTAATTTAGTTTAAAACCCATTTTGCCTGTCACAACTATTACTAACATGCACCGCGGTGCGCGAGATCTCGTGCCACCGTCGCGAATAAATCGTGTTCGTGTTACTATGAATAGCATTTTACAGAATTTCTAATTACCAACGAATCGAAACTAGCTTAATTTTTATTTTCGCCTTGCAGCTTTCAAATTAATCCTAGCAAACAAAAAGTATATTTTCGTATTTATGATAGGACATTTGACGGAGAAAAGCTACAAAAATTAACTCATCTTAGATTCCCGTTTTATTATCGTATCCCATTAACCTTTTCATTTGTATCTAACTACTGAAGAAAATCGTTCGTGTAAACATTAAAAACACACGAACGACATATTGTTTCTCTGAAAAATTCAAATTTTATGCCTGGGATAATGCCATTGGAGAGTTTACGAGTTCTCTAGTAACACGCCCGGTACGTTTGACGTGTTTATAGGTCAGAGAAATACCTTTGCAAGGGCGTGTGGTTCCTGTTTTGACGCGTAGAAGACGATCCACAAGTAAGTTGATACGTTTGTTTCTTCTCAAGTAAATGTAGTAAATGAATACTCAAGAAATATACATTATAGTTAATGCGTTAAAGAACATTACGAAACCAAAAAATAATTTCGATCTTCATAGATTTTTATGAAATAAATAATTCAAAGCAGGCATGTTTCTAACATTTGTAAAGTCCTATATCTATCTCAGTTTCATACAACACAAATAAAATATTTAAATAGTCCAATATTTTCCTGTTAACACTAACACATTAACAGAAATGATCATATATTTAAGAATACAGTACTCACAAATGTTTTGGGTGAATTTGTAATAACACACGTCAACGTGAGAAAAATTAAAATCTTAAAACTGTTGGGGGGTTTTTCTGTTAACTACGTGTACGCAACACGTCCGTGAGACGCGCCTCCCACACGTTACACTGACGTCTCGTGTAGAGAAATCTTTAAAACTCTATGAACATGTCATAAACATGCATGCTGGAGAAAATTCTCAGATTCTGGCAACACTGATAGAGATATTCCGGCAAACTAAGCTGGTCTGAAGCCTTTTCACCATTTATTTCCAGCATTCTATCTTACAATATTAAGTTGTAATCCATGTAAAAGTGTTGTTTGACAGTAATACGATTTTGGTGCAAAGTAAAAGCCCGTGTAAATCCTAGAAGAGTCGTTGCCAAGCCATTGGTCTACCAACACTATGTTTGTTCTTGTTATGCTATAATGGAGATTAGTCCCGACTTACGATGGGTGCGCTCGTATTAACGACTAATCGATCGTAGGAGTTGATTACACACACATATATATATATATATATATATATATATATATATATATATATATATATATATATTATATATATACTGATTAAAATTACTGATTAAAAAACACCTTGTTACCAATCAATTTTAAAATTGTTGTATATTAATACAGGCTGTAAAACAAGGTCAGGTAACAGGCGATGTATCCTGCTAGTAGAAGTCAATATATTTTAAAAGTCGCAGACCCTAGTTTCAGGTCATCCGGAAAAGAAATTTTTTATTTAACGACGCACTCGACACATTTTATTTACGGTTATATGGCGTCGGACATTTGGTTAAGGACCACACAGATGTTGAGGCGAGAAATAGCCCAATGGGCGCCCACTGACGGGGATCGTCCCCAAACCGACCGCGCATCAAGCGAACACATTACCACTGGGCTCCCCCCCCCCCCCCCCCCCCCCAGGTCATCTGAGTAAACCCGCTACATTTTTCCTAATGCAGAAAGGGATCTTTTATATGCACTTTCCCACAGACAGGAAAGCACATAGCACGGCCTTTGACCAGTTGTGACCGGCCTCGGTGGCGTCGTGGTTAGGCCATCGGTCTGCAGGCTGGCAGATACTGGGTTCGGATTCCAGTCGAGGCATGGGACTTTTAATCCAGATACCGACTCCAAACCCTGAGTGAGTGCTCCGCAAGGCTCAGTGGGTAGGTGTAAACCACTTACACCGACCAGTGATCCATAACTGGTTCAACAGAGGCCATGGTTTGCGCTATCCTGCCTGTGGGAAGCGAAAATAAAAGATCCCTTGCTGCTAATCGGAAAGAGTAGCCAATGTAGTGGCGACAGCGGGTTTCCTCTCAAAATATGTGTGGTCCATAACCATATGTCTGACGCCATATAACCGTAAATAAAATGTGTTGAGTGCGTCGTTAAATAAAACATTTCTTTCTTTCTTGCTTGTCCAGTTGTGATGCACTGGTTGGAACGAGGAAAACCCCAGTCAGTTGAATGGATTCATAGAGGTGGCTCGATCCTGCGACGCAAGCACCTGAAGCGAGCACTCAACCGACTGAGATAAATCCCTCCGCCCCAGTTTCAGACCGTGAAAATGGACACTAAGTTTAGTTTATCTTCAGACTTGCATAACAGAGAGAATCTAAACTCGGTGATGTTTAAGCAGAGAAATATCATCTACAAATAACCAGAGCTTGTCTCGATAACCATTACTTCTGAGACGAACATGCGTTTTTAGAATTATAAAAAAATGCATTTTAGGGTATTACAAAAAACTGGATGACCAGAACCACTTCAAGTGTATGCAAAATGAATATTGTATATAATAAAATGTAAATACTTTTAATTTAAATGATCACAAACGGAATTAATAGAGAAAAATACATCGTAGTGTTTAAATACTTAGGCAGGGCTTCTAGATTATAATAGCCCCACTCCCATGGCTAGTGATATTCAGTGTTGGACTAGTAAATAACTATTATAACTAGCCCGACGGATTGTGGAGAAAATCAAAACCCTTGTCAAATGCTGCATTTAGATAGTCTTTAAATATGAGTCTCCTGCCCCCTCTTTCCACCCCCAATCTATTGATTTTAAAGCTATGTCTTCCTCTTTAGGTGACATATCTGATTATTACTATTAGTAAAATTGTATTTATTTAAAGTAGGGCTAGTGAATTTGTAATCATGGCTAGTACATTTTTAAAATCACTGATCCCACGGCTAGTGGATTTTTATAAAATTCTAGAAGCCCTGAATAGGGTCTGTCGCTTTAAAGGGACATTCCCGAGTTTGCTGCATTGTAAGATGTTTCCGACTAATAAAATATTTCTACGATTAAATGTTTAGAATATCAGTGTCTATATATTCTATGTTTTTCTGGTCGTCTTAATATTTGTAAGAAGCCCAAACTGGATTTTGTCTTCAAATAATTTCGTACGTACGAAAAAATATTTTTTAGAAAATAAAATGAACTTTAACCTAGTACAAATATTACAACGATCAGAAACACGTTTAATATACAGCCACTAATATTTTATGCAGAAAAATATATTTGATATGTAATTACAGTCGTTAAAAAGTCTCTGTTAGTCGATAACATCTTAAAAATTGCAGCAAACTCAGGAATGTCTCTTTAATACTGTATTATACTGCCAATACAGACAATGGTTGCAGGACACAATGTGATAACAGTAGCACGTTTTTGTTTTGACCGCAAATCAATAAGGACTTATCTAAACAAGCATTTATACACTAAATTAACCACGGACAGTAAAACCGTCATGGTGTTCATTATTTCACTTGTATACCTAGTCGATAATCGTGACGAAAGAGTGTTATATTGTAATCTTGTAAACATTCACTAATCGCAACTGTCCGTTTAATCAATATAACTGTACATATATATGTGGCACCGGTCAAGGTAGATAATCTAATGCACTCAAGCACAAACTGGACGCCACCGGATCATGAGCCGTAATTATGATGTTTCGCTAGATATTTGTGATAAAGAGAACCACCAGAATCACTCACCCGTAAACTTATCCAGTTTGCTTTCGCGATCGTAGTATTGTTATCTCTGGCCTTCAGATGAACCCCTGAAGGAAAAACTCTTTGTCCCCTTGGAGAACATACGGAATACAACAGCTTTTGTTCGAGCCACTGGGATCCCTGTTTGAGCGTACGACGAAGAAGAAGAAAGAAGTATCGTTATCGAGACTATACCTGTGACACTGAGTTGTGGCTCATCTAGATTATAACGTTCAGGTGTTGGTAATCGAGACTGTTGTGCTGTTGTTATTGGATCCGTAACTTTGTGGTTAATCAAAACTTTAACTCTTTTTTCTTTCTTTTTATTAGTGGTAATTCAAACCGTTACATTGTGGTTATCGAGGCTTGTTATGTTGTAGTTATCAAGACTGTCACACTGTGTCTATTGGGTCTAAAACTGTATGGTTATCAAGAATATAACTTCTTTTATTAGTGGTAATTCAAACCGTTACGTTGCGGTTATCGAGGCTTGTCACGTTGTGGTTATCAAGACTGTCACGCTGTGTTTATTGTGTCTAAGACTGTGTTGTTATCGAGACTATAACTTTTACAGATGGTAATCAACGCTGCTACATTGCGCTGTTACTTTGTGGTTATCGAGTCGCGTTGTTGTTATAGAGACTGACACGTTTTGTGTTTGTCGATGACGTCACGACTACTGACGCTAGCGCGACGTCGTACGGAACTTTGGACCGTGTATCAGTACAGGTGAGTTTCGTTCATGACGTCGGCGTCGCTGAAGTCAGGCATTTTATCAGACGGGGGAGGGAGTCGAGGGGTCTGGATCGAATATATATATATATATATATATATATATATATATATATTTCCCCCACTTATTTTAAAGTACATTTGCCGCTAACATACATATTCCATCATATCAAAGTAGTTATATTACAGTAGAAGACCCCTCTATTTCTCGTTATAGCCAGTGCACCACGATTGGAATATCAAAGGCCGTGGTATGTGCTACCTTGTCTGTAGGTTGGTGCATATAAAAATCCATTGCTACAAATGCAAACATATAGCAACTTATTGTTTGGGGTTTTGTTTATCTACATCACTAGATCACATTAATTTATTAATCATCGGCTATTGGATATCAAACAACTGATAATTTTGACATCGCCCAGAATATTTCTCCCTGCGCCGATTCCACCGGACAACACAAATCGAGGCTCGTAAGGTATCTCACATAATTGAGATCGTAAGGTATCTTACATAATTGAGATCTCCGCTGTTTTAATCCGATTGTATCGTATTACATTAATCGTACGAAGGAATCGCAGAGATATGTACCCGACTTCAAGCCCGGAGTCGGGTAGCAGGAACCAGACCAGTGGGAAAGCGCACGCCCGATGTGCGGTCGGTCTGAGGTCGATCCCAGTCGGTGGTCCCATTGGGCTATTTATCGTTCCAGCCAGTGCACCGCGACTGGTTTATCAAAGGCCGTGGTATGTGATATCCTGTCTGTGGTATAGTGCATACAAAAGATACCTTGCTACTGATGAAAATATTATCAAATGTTTGACATCCAATAGCCGATGATTAATAAAGTAATGTACTCTAGTGGTGTCGTTCAACAAAACAAACTTTAAATTCAATTCCAAAGTATACGAGTTATGTCAGTCTTTGGTCACGTGAGAAGCAATATTTTGCTAGTAACAATGTATGACTGCTTTAAACGATTACCTAATCAGGACCGTAGCAGGAATTAGGGGAGTGGTGGGGGGAATCGTAGCCACTGAAAAATGACTCGCCCACTCGTTGTTTTAATCTTCCTAATGTCTTTAGCAAAATACAACCGGCCTCGGTGGCGTCGTGTTTAAGCCATCGGACATAAGGCTGATAGGTACAGGGTTCGCATCCCGGTACCGGCTCCCACCTAGAGCGAGTTTTAACGACTCAATGGGTAGGTGTAAGACCAGTACACCCTCTTCTCTCCCATTAACCACTAACAACTAACTCACTGTCCTGGACAGACAGCCCAGATAGCTGAGGTGTGTGAGCCCAGGACAGCCTGCATAAACCTCTCGGAAAAGGATGTGTCACGTGGATTCTATAATACCCGTAACTGAATAAAACACGATTGTCCAAATATCTCTCCTAACTGTATATCTATTAGATCTCTCTGTAACAGGCAGTTATACCCGCTGTGGCTCGTCTCTAGGTATAATCAGAGATAAGATCTTATACAAAGTGTATATTATTATAGCACGTTTAGTTCACTAGAAAACACAACAAAAACACAATGCACTTTGGAATCTGTATTAACCTACGCTGACAATGTACTGCCGCAGTAGTTAATTAATAACAACAATAAATAATAACAACCCAGAACTGATCACTTAATTAGTTAATCTCTAGGTGTATAGTTTACACAATATGCTAATCACTTCACCGTGACACAACACCCACACGTGTGATAATTGAGAAACGCTAACACACACACGTGTAATAATGGAGAAACGCTTCCAGGGGAACTTAATTAATAAAGGAATTACAACACTATTCCTAACTGGTTAATTTTTAATTAACCCTAACTACTCATTCAATAACCTTGTAATACAGAATTAATACTGGTACCTATCACAATAAAGACAATAACCTACAGTTTACCTAAGTCCTCTAGGATGACTGGCTAAGCTTTATATATATATATATATATATCAGAACGGTGAGCCTACAGATTACTGCGTCAGATGACCGGCAGCACCGTCTATATAATATTAGTATAATACAGTATTAAAATATTTAAAGTTACATCAATCACATCAAGGTTATACAACAGAGCAGAAATAATATATTTACCAAAGTCCAAACGGACTAACGTTCCCGGGAAGCCTTCCTTTTTGGTTCTTGTCGATATATCTAAAATCCTAGCTATTTATTCAAAACTCTCAGAGACAGCGAATATCGCCTGGGGCTACAAGGCGGTACCTCACGTATCATGTGGATTTTCCACAACCACCATGCCGGCATATTTTTCTCTGATCGTCAGACTGGCTGTCGCCATACCGCGAGCAATCCCCTGGCCATAAACAGCACTACCGGAGATATTACGTAACTACTAGCCACATGGCCTCCACACCTACGCTGGGTGTGTATTAGACGACCGTCGCGCAAAGGTATCACGTAACAAGTTGCCCATCTGGGCTTAAGTGCAATTGGAACTGCACACGGCCTTCTAAAACAATTAATATCGCCACAGGCGAAAAGAAATTAAGAGCATGTACCGTCACAGGATGATGTAATTAGCTTGTACCACGCCCCCATTACAGATTTATATTGTAACTTTATTAGTAATGTTAGTGAACGTGTTTCTTTTTAAAACAATGTTCCAATTTACTTCCTGCTGAACTATATGTGACCTGTAGGCGTAACTTTCTTCAGCCATTCAGCAATCGCTAAAATTTAGTTCAGACACGCCCGTGGTCTAACTATGGGATACACCACGGGTAAAATCAAAGGGGCCGACACCAAAGCGTGGTACAAATATATATAAACGAACCCTTATGTTGTCCAGTTCACTTTCGTGCTCGTTAAGCCATAACAATTTGACAGTATAGCAGAAACGAACCTTTAACATTCAGTGTTGATTATCGAGACTGTCAAGTTGTGGTTATCGAGACTGTCACGTTGTGGTTATCGAGACTGTCACGTTGAGGTTATCGATACTCTCACGTTGTGGTTATCGACACTGTCACGTTGTGGCGATCTAGACTGTCACTTTGTTTATTGAGAACTTTAACGTTCAGTGGTGATTATCGAAACTGCAACGTTGTGCTTATGGAAACTGTCACATGGTGTTTATGGAAACTGCCACGTTGTGCTTATCGAAACTGTTACGCTGTGTTTATTGTGTCTAAGACTGTGTTGTTATCGAGACTATAACTTTTACTGGTGGTAATCAATGCTGCTACATTGCGCTCATCACTTAATGGTTATCGAGTTGCGTTGTTGTTATAGAGACTGACACGTTTTGTGTTTGTGGATGACGTCACGACTACTGAAGCTAGCTCGACATCGTACTGAACTATGGACCATGTATCAGTACAGGTGAGTGTTTCGTTCATTACGACGGCGTCGCTGGCATCAGGCACTTTTCCAGGCGGAGGGGTGGGGGGGGGGGGGGGGGGGAGGGGGTTGCGGCGGTCGAGGATTCTGGACCTTCCTGCTCACTACAACTCCCACCCCCCAAAAAACCCCAATATTTTACCCATTTATTTTAAAGTGCATTTGCCGCTAACATTACATACTCCGTCATATCAAAGTAGTTGCATTAGAGTAGTAGACCCCTCTATTTCTCGTTCTAGCCAGTGCACCACGACCAGTACATCAAAGCCGTGGTATGTACTATTCTGTCTGTAGGCTGGTGCATACAACAGACCCTTTGCTACGAATGCAAACATGTAGCGACTTTCTAAGACTATATATCAAAAAAGCCAAATGCTTGACATTCAATAGCCGATGATTAATAAATCAATGAGCTCAAGTGTTGTCATCAAACAAAAATAATCTTTGTAGACACCCCCCCCCCCCCTCCTCTTTTAAAGAAAAAGAAATCCTCGATCTGCGCCTGGATAATTTTCACATATAGTCTTAGAGAGGAAACCTGTTACGTTTCCATTAGTAGAAAAAGATCGAGAAATAGCCCAGATGGGTCCACCGACGGGGATCGATCCAAGACCAATAAGCAGATCCCTTATCTAGAGTACATGTAGTTCAGCTACACAAATATACAATTCTTATAAATTTCCCTGCCAGCAGAATCCCCATCCCAGAATATTACTTAATCTAGATTTCCTCTGATGACCTGAAACTAGCGTCTGCGACTTTAAGCAGATACTCCAAGAATATTACTTAATCCAGATTTCCTCTGATGACCTGAAACTAGCGTCTGCGACTTTAAGCAGATACTCCCAGAATATTACTTAATCTAGATTTCCTCTGATGACCTGAAACTAGCGTCTGCGACTTTAAGCAGATACTCCCAGAATATTACTTAATCTAGATTTCCTCTGATGACCTGAAACTAGCGTCTGCGACTTTAAGCAGATACTCCCAGAATATTACTTAATCTAGATTTCCTCTGATGACCTAAAACTAGCGTCTGCGACTTTAAGCAGATAATTACTCCCAGAATATTACTTAATCTAGACTTCCTCTGACGACCTGAAACTAGGGTCTCCGACTTAAGCAGGTAATTACGCCCAGAATATTACTTAATCTAGATTTCCTCTGATGACCTGAAACTAGCGTCTGCGGCTTTAAGCAAATAATTACTCCCAGAATATTACTTAATCTAGATTTCCTCTGACGACCTGAAACTAGGGTCTGCGACTTTAAGCAGATAATTACTCCCAGAATATTACTTAATCTAGATTTCCCCTGATGCCCTGAAACTAGCGTCTGCGACTTTAACAGATAATTACTCCCAGAATATTACTTAATCTAGATTTCCTCTCATGCCCTGAAACTAGGGTCTGCGGCTTTAAGCAGATAATTACTCCCAGAATATTACTTAATCTAGATTTCCTCTGACGACCTGAAACTAGGGTCTGCGACTTTAAGCAGATAATTACTCCCAGAATATTACTTAATCTAGATTTCCTCTGATGCCCTGAAACTAGGGTCTGCGACTTTAAGCAGATAATTACGCCCACAATATTACTTAATCTAGATTTCCTCTGATGACCTAAAACTAAGGTCTGCGACTTTAAGCAGATAATTACTCCCAGAATATTTCTCCAGACGCCGATTCCACCGGACAACAAAAATCGGATCGTAAGGTATCTCACATAATTGAGATCTCCTCTGCTTAAATCCAATTTTATCGTAAATTTTACATTAATCGTACGAAGGAATCGCAGAAATATATGCCATACTTCAAGCCCGGAGTCGGGTGGCAGGAAGCAGACCAGTGGGAAATCGCACTCCCGATGTGCGGTCGGTCTGAGGTCGATCCCCGTCGGTGGTCCCATTGGGCTATTTATCGTTCCAGCCAGAGCACCGCGACTGGTTTATCAAAGGCCGTGGTATGTGCTATCCTGTCTGTGGTATAGTGCATACAAAAGATACCTTGCTACTGATGAAAATATTATCAAATAAATCAATGTACTCTAGTGGTGTCGTTAAACAAAACAAACTTTAAATTCATTTCCGGAGTATAGGAGTTATGTCAGTCTTTGGTCACATGACAAGTAATATTTTGCTAGTAACAATTTATGACTGCTTTAAACGATTACCTAATCAGGACCGTAGCAGGAGAGGGGTTAGGGGAGCGGTGGGGAGGGGGGGGGGGGGGGAATCGTGGCCACTGAAAAATGACTCGCCCACTCGTTGTTTTAATCTTCCTAATGTCTTTAGCAAAATACAACCGGCCTCGGTGGCGTCGTGTTTAAGCCACCGGACATAAAGCTGATAGGTACAGGGTTCGCATCCCGGTACCGGGTCCCACCTAGAGAGAGTTTTAACGACTCGATGGGTAGGTGTAATACCACTACACCCTCTTCTCTCTCACTAACCACTAACAACTAACCCACTGTCCTGGACAGACAGCCCAGATAGCTGAGGTGTGTGTGTCCAGGATTACATGCTTAAACCTTAATTGGACATAAGCACGAAAATAAGTTGAAATGAAATGAAACGAATACGGATTGTTTGATGCCGTATGTACCTAAAGGCGACGCCACACGATACGAGTGCATCATACGATAATATCCACGAGAATTATAGTCGACTGACAAGCTATTACGATTGCATCGGCTGCTATGCAATCGACACTTATTGTACATGACACTCGTACCGTGTGTCGCTGTCTTAACGGCAGTCATGTAATCCTTTATGCTAGGAACACAAACCAAAATAATTATAACAGACGTTTACATAAGGTGTTTTTTTTTTTTTTTTTTTTTTTGCAGCGCCGACATAGAATTTAATATTGATCGGCGCTCAAAAAACACACTAATGTGCTGCATCTATTCACGTTTACGGTGGGATAAGTTTGTAAGGAAGTGTGTCCAAAGGCATCCACGGCTACAATTATTCAAGGCAATAAAGCTACTGTTGTAGCTATTGTGCTTGTACCGTAATTGATTATACCCCCTGCCTCCTTCCATAAAAATCTATTGGCCCTCCCTGGGTGAATCGACTGGATACTGGAATGCATTTAATTAATCAATGCAAACAGTGGTTGCGAAAAAATAAAATATGTCGTAAATGGTCTGATGTTTCAGCTTTGGAAAGCTACAAATCATTAATGAGTTAGGTTAAGTTTGGCTTGTAATGGCGTTAATTATTACATCAAGAGCTGTATACCCGTTCGCTACCCATGGCTATTGTAATCATGTAATCGTGTATTAAGTGTCCTTTACTCAAGGTAGTGGTAACTCCGGTCTATAAATAGTCCGAATCGTACGCACTAATTGGACACCAATACACTACTGGCGCGTATTATTGATAGATTTTCGCAATAAAGAAGAAAAAGAAGAAAACGAATTTTTTTTTTTTTTTTTTTTTAAATCAATCATGTTATAGTTACATCATCCTTTATCGAGAGATTTGTCTAGTTAAACCACGGTTTTTGCGGCCGTTGAGTGACGGGTGTAATGATCGAGGACGTAGCCCGAGATCTATTACACCCGTCACTCAACGGCCGCAATAACCGCGGTCTATCTAGACAAATCTCTCGGAAAAGGATGATGTAACTAGCTTGTACCACGCCCCCATTACAGATTTATATTGTAGCTTTATTAGTAATGTTAGTGAAAGTGATACTTTTTAAAACAATGTTCTAATTTACTTCCTGCTGAACTATATGTGACCTGTAGGCGTAACTTTCTTCAGCCATTCAGCAATCGCTAAAAATTTAGGTCAGACACGCCCGTGGTCTTAACTATGGGATACACCACGGGTTAAATCAAAGGGGCCGACACCAAAGCGTGGTACAAATATATATAAACGAACCCTTATGTTGTCCAGTTCACTTTCGTGGTCGTTAAGCCATGACAATTTGATAGTATAGCAGAAACGAACCTTTAACATTTAGTGGTGATTATCGAGACTGTCACGTTGTGGTTATCGAGACCTTCACGTTGTGGTTATCGAGACTGTCACGTTGAGGTTATCGATACTCTCACGTTGTGGTTATCGACACTGTCACGTTGTGGCGATCTAGACTGTCACTTTGTGTTTATCGAGACCTTTAACGTTCAGTGGTGATTATCGAAACTGCCACGTTGTGCTTATGGAAACTGTCACGTTTTGTTTATGGAAACTGCCACGTTGTGCTTATCGAAACTGTTACGCTGTGTTTATTGTGTCTAAGACTGTGTTGTTATCGAGACTATAGCTTTTACTGGTGGTAATCAATGCTGCTACATTGCGCTCATCACTTAATGGTTATCGAGTTGCGTTGTTGTTATCGAGACTGTCACCTTTTGTGTTTGTGGATGACGTCACGACTACTGAAGCTAGCTCGACATCGTACTGAACTATGGACCATGTATCAGTACAGGTGAGTGTTTCGTTCATTACGACGGCGTCGCTGGCATCAGGCACTTTTCCAGGCGGAGGGGTGGGGGGGGGGGGGGGGGGGGTTGCGGCGGTCGAGGGTTCTGGACCTTCCTGCTCACTACAACTCCCACCCCCAAAAAAAACCCAATATTGTGCCCATTTATTTTAAAGTGCATTTGCCGCTAACATTACATACTCCGTCATATCAAAGTAGTTGCATTAGAGTAGTAGACCCCTCTATTTCTCGTTCTAGCCAGTGCACCACGACCAGTACATCAAAGCCGTGGTATGTGCTATTCTGTCTGTAGGCTGGTGCATATAACAGACCCTTTGCTACGAATGCAAACATGTAGCGACTTTCTAAGACTATATATCAAAAAAGCCAAATGCTTGACATTCAATAGCCGATGATTAATAAATCAATGAGCTCAAGTGTTGTCGTCAAACAAAAATAATCTTTGTAGACCCCCTCTTCTTATAAAGAAAACAAAAATCCTCGATCTGCGCCTGGACTTGGCATTGGTTGTTGTTGTGGGGACAGGAGGGCTTTGGGGAAGCAGTGTAATTGTTTTGGGTTTTGTTTAAAACAGAGCACATTCATTTATTAACCATCGTCTATTGGATATCAAATAATTGATAATTTTCACATATAGTCTTAGAGAGGAAACCTGTTACGTTTCCATTAGTAGAAAAAGATCGAGAAATAGCCCAGATCGGCGCACCGACGGGGATCGATACAAGACCAATAAGAAGATCCCTTATCTAGAGTAGTTCAGCTACACAAATATACAATTCTTATAAACTTCCCTGCCAGGTGACACCCGATCCCAGAATATTACTTAGTCTAGATTTCCTCTGATGACCTGAAACTAGCGTCTGCGACTTTAAGCAGATACTCCCAGAATAGTACTTAATCTACATTTCCTCTGATGACCTGAAACTAGGGTCTGCGACTTTAAGCAGATAATTACTCCCAGAATATTATTTAATCTAAATTTCCTCTGATGACCTAAAACTAGCGTCTGCGACTTTAAGCAGATAATTACTCCCAGAATATTACTTAATCTAGATTTCCTCTGATGACCTGAAACTAGCGTCTGCGACTTTAAGCAGGTAATTACTCTCAGAATATTACTTAATCTAGATTTCCTCTGATGACCTGAAACTAGGGTCTGCGACTTTAAGCAGATAATTACGCCCAGAATATTACTTAATCTAGATTTCCTCTGATGACCTGAAACTAGCGTCTGCGACTTAAAGCAGATAATTACTCCCAGAATATTACTTAATCTAGATTTCCTCTCATGATCTGAAACTAGGGTCTGCGACTTTAAGCAGATAATTACTCCCAGAATATTACTTAATCTAGATGTCCTCTGATGACCTGAAACTAGGGTCTGGGACTTTAAGCAGATAATTACTCCCAGAATATTTGTGACGGTACATGCTCTTAATTGTTTTTGCCTGTGGCGATTTTAATTGTGTTAGAGGGCCGTGTGCAGTTTAATTGCACTTAGCCAGCTGGGCAACTTGTTACGTAATACTTCGCGCGATCGGGCATTCCAATATGCACTTAGTCCAGCTGTGGAGGCCATGTGGCGAGTAGTTACGTAATACCTCTGCGAGTGCGGTTTCGACGACCGTGATTTGGCGACGATGGCATCAGTAAGTCTGACGATCAGAGAGAAATATACCGACTCTAGTAGAGGTGAAATATCAGATGATAGGGGGAGGTACCGCCTTATTTATAATAAATGGCTAGTTTTTAGAGATATCGAGGAGAACGAACTAGGAAGGCTCCAGGGGATCACGGACGTCGTCCACTGAACGAACTATATTAGTTCAGACGGGACTTTGGTAATTATATATTTTCTGCTCTGTGTATAACCTTGATGTGATTGATGTGACTTTAAATATTTTAATACTGTATTATACCAATATTCTTTAGACAGTGTCTTCGGTCATCTGACGAAGTAAATCGTAGACTTCTTGTTCTAACATTATACGAGTATTTGGTAATATAAAGCTTAGCCAGTTATCCTAGACGACCTAGGTAAACTGTAGGTTATTGTCTTTATTGTGATAGGTACCAGTATTAATTCTGCGTTACAAGGTTACTGAATGAGTAGTTAGGGTTAATTAAAAATTAACCCGTTAGGAATAGAGCTGTAATTCCTTTATTAATTAAGTTCCCCTGGAAGCGTTCCTAAATTATCACACGTTACTGAACGAGTAGTAAGGGTTAATTAAAAATTAACCAGTTAGGAATGGTGTTGTAATTCCTTTATTAATTAACTTCTCCTGGAAGCGTTTCTCAATTATCACACGTGTGGGTGTGGTGTAACGGTGAAGTGATTCGCATATTGTGTAACTAGACACCTAGAGATTAACTAATTAAGTGATCAGTTCTGGGTTGTTATTATTGCTGTTATTAATTAACTACTACGGCTGTACATTTGTCAGCGTAGATTAATACAGATTCCAAAGTGTATTGTGTTTTTGTTGTGTTTCTAGAGAACTAACGTGCTATAATAATATATACTTTATATAAGATCGTATCTCTGATCATACCTAGAGACGAGCCATACTAGGGTTTAACAGCCTGTTACAGAGAGATCTAATAGATATACAGTTAGGAGAGATATTTTGATAATCGTGTTTTATTCAGTTACGGGAATTATAGAATCCCCGTGACAATATTACTTAATCTAGATTTCCTCTGATGACCTGAAACTAGGGTCTGCGACTTTAAGCAGATAATTACTCCCAGAATATTTCTCCAGACGCCGATTCCACCGGACAACAAAAATCGGATCGTAAGGTATCTCACATAATTGAGAACTCCGCTGCTTAAATCCGATTTTATCGTAAATTTTACATTAATCGTACGAAGGAATCGGAGAAATATATGCCATACTTCAAGCCCGGAGTCGGGTGGCAGGAAGCAGACCAGTGGGAAATCGCACTCCCGAGGTGCGGTCGGTCTGAGGTCGATCCCCGTCGGTGGACCCATTGGGCTATTTATCGTTCCAGCCAGTGCACCGCGACTGGTTTATCAAAGGCCGTGGTATGTGCTATCCTCTCTGTGGTATAGTGCATACAAAAGACACCTTGTTACTGATGAAAATATTATCAAATAAATCAATGTACTCTGGTGGTGTCGTTAAACAAAACAAACTTTAAATTCAATTCCGGAGTATAAGAGTTATGTCAGTCTTTGGTCACATGACAAGTAATATTTTGCTAGTAACAATTTATCACTGCTTTAAACGAGTACCTAATCAGGACCGTAGCAGGAGAGGGGTTAGGGGAGCGGGGGGGGGGGGGGGGGGGAATCGTGGCCACAATAAAATGACTCACCCACTCGTTGTTTTAATCGTCCTAATGTCTTTAGCAAAATACAACCGGCCTCGGTGGCGTCGTGTTTAAGCCATCGGACATAAGGCTGATAGGTACATGGTTCGCATCCCGGTACCGGGTCCCACCTAGAGTGAGTTTTAACGACTCAGTGGGTAGGTGTAAGACCACTACACCCTCTTCTCTCTCACTAACCACTAACAACTAACCAGCTGTCTTGGACAGCCAGCCCAAATAGCTGAGGTGTGTGTGCCCAGGATAGCATGCTTAAACCTTAATTGGATATAAGCACGAAAATAAGTTGAAATGAAATGAAACGAATACGCATAGTTTGATACCGTATATACCTAAAGGCGACGCCACACGATACGAGTGCATCATACGATAATATCCACGAGAATTATAGTCGACTGACAAGCTATTACGATTGCATCGGCTGCTATGCAATCGACACTTATTGTACATGACACTCGTACCGTGTGTCGCTGTCTTAACGGCAGTCATGTAATCCTTTATTCTAGGAACACAAACCAAAATAATTATAACAGACGTTTACATACGGTGTTGTTGTTTTTTGTTTGTTTTTTGGGTTTTTTGCAGCGCCGACATAGAATTTAATAATGAGCTATTCACGTTTACGGTGGGATAGGTTTGTTAGGAAGTTTGTTCAAAGGCATCCACGGCTACAATTGTTCAAGGCAATAAAGCTATTGTTGTAGCTATTGTGCTTGTACCTTAATTGATTATACCCCCTGTCTCCTCCCATACAAATCTATTGACCCTCCCTGGGTGAATCGACTGCATACTGGAATGCATTTAATTAATCCATGCAAACAGATGTTGCAAAAAAATAAAATATGTCGTAAATGGTCTGACGTTTCAGCTTTGGAAAGCTACAAATCATTAGTTAGACCACGTTTTTTGCGGCCGTTGAGTGACGGGTGTAATGATCGAGGGCGTAGCCCGAGATCTATTACACCCGTCACTCAACGGCCGCAATAACCGTGGTCTATCTAGACAAATCTCTCGGAAAAGGATGATGTAACTAGCTTGTACCACGCCCCCATTACAGATTTATATTGTAGCTTTATTAGTAATGTTAGTGAACGTGTTACTTTTTAAAACAATGTTCCAATTTATTTCCTGCTGAACTATGTGTGACCTGTAGGCGTAACTTTCTTCAGCCATTCAGCAATCGCTAAAATTTAGGTCAGACACGCCCGTGGTCTAACTATGGGATACACTACAGGTAAAATCAAAGGGCCTCGGTGGCGTCGTGTTTAAGCCATCGGACATAAGGCTGATAGGTACATGGTTCGCATCCCGGTACCGGGTCCCACCTAGAGCGAGTTTTAACGACTCAGTGGGTAGGTGTAAGACCACTACACCCTCTTCTCTCTCACTAACCACTAACAACTAACCAGCTGTCTTGGACAGCCAGCCCAAATAGCTGAGGTGTGTGTGCCCAGGATAGCATGCTTAAACCTTAATTGGATATAAGCACGAACATAAGTTGAAATGAAATGAAACGAATACGCATAGTTTGATACCGTATGTACCTAAAGGCGACGCCACACGATACGAGTGCATCATACGATAATATCCACGAGAATTATAGTCGACTGACAAGCTATTACGATTGCATCGGCTGCTATGCAATCGACACTTATTGTACATGACACTCGTACCGTGTGTCGCTGTCTTAACGGCAGTCATGTAATCCTTTATTCTAGGAACACAAACCAAAATAATTATAACAGACGTTTACATAAAGTGTTGTTTTTGTTGGGGGTTTTGGGGGGTTTTTTGTTTCTTTTTTGCAGCGCCGACATAGAATTTAATACTGATCTATTCACTTTTACGGTGGGATAAGTTTGTAAGGAAGTTTGTCCAAAGGCATCCTCGGCTACAATTGTTCAAGGCAATAAAGCTATTGTTGTAGCTACTGTGCTTGTACCTTAATTGATTATACCCCCTGTCTCCTCCCATACAAATCTATTGGCCCTCCCTGGGTGAATCGACTGGATACTGGAATGCATTTAATTAATCAATGCAAACAGATGTTGCAAAAAAATTAAATATGTCGTAAATGGTCTGACGTTTCAGCTTTGGAAAGCTACAAATCATTAATGAGTTAGGTTAAGTTTGGTTTGTAATGGCGTTAATTATTACATCAAGAGCTGTATACCCGTTCGCTACCCATGGCTATTGTAATCATGTAATCGTGTATTAAGTGTCCGTTTACTCAAGGTAGTGGTAACTCCGGTCTATAAATAGTCTGAATCGTTCGCACTAATTGGACACCAATACACTACTGGCGCGTATTATTGATATATTTTCGCAATAAAGAAGAACAAGAAGAAAACGATTTTTTTTTTTTTTTTTTTTTAAATCAATCATGTTATAGTTACATCATCCTTTATCGAGAGATTTGTCTAGTTAGACCACGGTTTTTGCGGCCGTTGAGTGACGGGTGTAATGATCGAGGGCGACGGAGATCGATCCCAGACCAATAAGCAGATCCCTTATCTAGAGTAGTTCAGCTACACGAATATACAATTCTTATAAATTTCCCTGCCAGGTGACACCCGATCCAAGAATATGACTTAATCTAGATTTCCTCTGATGACCTCAAACTAGGGTCTGCGACTTTAAGCAGATAATTACGCCCACAATATTACTTAATCTAGATTTCTTCTGACGACCTGAAACTAGCGTCTGCAACTTTAAGCAGATAATTACGCCCAGAATATTACTTAATCTAGATTTCTTCTGATGACCTGAAACTAGGGTCTACGAGTGCATCATACGATAATATCCACCATTCATATAACAGACGCCTTGCTACTAATGCAAATATGTAGCGACTTTCTCAGACTATATATCAAAATTGCCAAATGGTTGGCATTCAATAGCCGATGATTGATAAAGTAATGTACTCTAGTGGTGTCGTTAAACAAAACAAACTTTAAATTCAATTCCGGAGTATACGAGTTATGTCAGGCTTTTGGTCACGAGAAGCAATATTTTGCTAGTAACAATTTATGACTGCTTTAAACGATTACCTAATCAGGACCGTAGCAGGGGTTAGAGGAGCGGTGGGGGGAAATCGTGGCCACAGAAAAATTACTCAACCACTCGTTGTTTTAATCTTCCTAATGTCTTTAACAAATACAACCGGCCTCTGTGGCTTCGAGGTTAAGCCATCGGACATACGGCTGGTGGGTACTGGGTTCGCAGCCCGGTACCGGCTCAAACCCAGAGCGAGTTTTAACGACTCAATGGGTAGGTGTAAGAACACTACACCCTCTTCTCTCCCATTAACCACTAACCACTAACAACTAATCGACTGTCCTGGACAGACAGCCCAGATAGCTGAGGTGTGTGCCCGGGACAGCGTGCTTGAACCTTAATTGGATATAAGCACGGAAATAAGTTAAAATGAAATGAAATGATGCTGTATGAACCTAAAGGCGACGGCACACGATACGAGAACATCATACGATAATATCCACGAGAACTATTACGATTGCACTGGCTGCTGAGCAATCGATAATTATCGTACATGACACTCGTACCGTGTGTCGCTGTCTTAACGGCAATCATGTAATCCTTTATTCTAGGAACACAACCAGAATAATTATAATATACATAACGGGTTTTTTTTTTTTTTGGTGTTTGTTTTGTGTTGTTTTTTTTTTTTTTTGGGGGGGGGGGGGGGGGGGTTTGCAGCGCCGACATAGAATTTAATAATGATATCGCTTCATATACACCCTATAATGTGCTGCGTCAATTCACGTTTACGGTGGGATACGTTTGTAAGGAAGTTTGTCCAAAGGCATCCTCGGCTACAATTGTTCAAGACTATAAAGCTACTGTTGTAGCTATTATGCGTGTACCTTAATTAACGTTGTGGTTATCGAAACTGTCACGTTGTGTTTATCGAAACTGCCACGTTGTGGTTATCGAAACTGTCACGTTGTAGTTATCGAGACTGTTACATTATGGTTATCGAATCTGTCACATTGTGATTATCGATGACGTCACGACTACTGATGAAGCTTGCGAGACGTCGTACAGAACTCTGGACCGTGTCTCCGTACAGGTGAGTATTTTATGCATTACGATTGCGTCGCTCGCCACTGTCTAGACCCCGACCCCCTACCCCCACCCCTGCATAAATGTCTTAACACACACCTGATGACATTGCATATAGGTTGGTTTAAATAATATATATCAAACAGATCACATCGAATCATTCTAAATGGTACTTTAAAATGCAGGCACTTTAATGGCCAGAGTACCCCAATGTTCAGTTCTGTGGCCATTAATATTTTTAATTTATATTAATGATATTGCGGTTAACCTAAATTGTATAGCGCGACTGCTTGCTGATGATACTCCCATTACATAGGTCTTCATCAAAATAATGGTGTATCATTTTTTGAAAACAACTTTAATTCAAATTCAAATGTATTGAGTGCGTCGTTAAATAAAACATTTCTTTCTTTCTTGCTTGTCCAGTTGTGATGCACTGGATGGATCGAGGAAAACCCCAGTCAGTTGAATGGATCTATAGAAGTGTTTCGATCCTGCGACGCAAGCACCTCAAGCGAGCACTCAACCGACTGAGATAAATCCCTCCGCCACAGTTTCAGACCGTGAAAATGGACACTAAGTTTAGTTTATCTTGAGACTTGCAACAAATTTGGATAATATCATAACAGAGAGAATCTAAACTCGGTGATGTTTAAGCAGAGACATACATAGCGAGAGCTTGTCTCGATAACCATTACTTCTCAGACGAACATGCGTTTTTAGAATTATGAAAAATGCATTTTAGTGTATTACAAAAACCAGACCAGAACACTTCAAATATACGAACAATGAATACCGGTATTATAAACAATAAAATGTAAATACTTCTAATTTAAATGATCACACACGGCTTTAATAGAGAAAAATACATCGTAGTGTTTAAACACTAGGACAGAGCTTTTAGATTATGGTAGCCCCACTCCCATGGCTAGTGATATTCAGTATTGGGCCAGTAAATAACTACTATAACTAGCCCGACGGCTAGTGGAGAGAAAAAAACACCTTGTCAAATGCTGCATTTATATACTGCCAATAGAGACAATGGTTGCAGGACACAATGTGATAACAGTAGGGCGAGTTTGTTTTGGCCGCAAATCAATAAAGACTAAGTTAAGTAAGCATGTGTACACTAAATTAACCACAGGCAGTAAACCGGTCATGGTATTCATTATTTTACCTGTATACCTAGTCGATATTCGTGACGAAACAGTGTACTAATGTAAACATTCACTTATTGCAACTGTCCGTTTAATCAATATAACTGTACATATATATGTGGCAACGGTCAAGTTAGATAATCTAGTGCACTCAAGCACCAACTGGACGCCACTGGATCATGAGCCGTAATTATGATGTTTTTATACATTATTGTTATATAGAGAAGCACTCACCCGTAAACGTATCCAGTTCGCTTTCGCGATCGTAGTATTGTTATCTCTGGCCTTCAGGTGAACCCCTGAAGGAGAAACTCTTTGACCCCTTGGAGAACCTACGGAATACAGCAGCTTTTGTTCAAGCCACTGGGGTCCCTGTCTGAGCGTACGATGACGAAGAAGAAAGAGGTATTGTTATCGAGACTATAACTGTGACACTGAGTTGTGGCTCATCCAGATTATAACGTTCAGGTGTTGGTAATCGAGACTGTCGTGCTGTTGTATTGGATCCGTAACTTTGTGGTTAATCAAATAATTCAGACCGTTACGTTGCAATTATCGAGGCTTGTTACGTTGCAGTTATCAAGACTGTCACACTGTGTCCATTGGGTCTAAAACTGTATGGTTATCAAGAATTAAAAAAAATATATATTATTGGTAATTCAAACCGTTACGTTGTGGTTATCGAGGCTTGTCTCGTTGTGATTATCACGACTGTCACGCTGTCTTTATTGTATCTAAGACTGTATGGTTATCGAGACTATAACTTTTACTGGTGGTAATCAACACTGCTACATTGCGCTCATCACTTTGTTGTTATCGAGACTGTCACGTTGTGTGGTTGTCGATGACGTCACGACTACTGAAGCTAGCGCGACGCCGTACGGAACTTTGGACCATGTATCAGTACAAGTGAGTGCTTCGTTCATGACGACGGCGTCGCTGACGTCAGGCATTTTATCAGGCGGGGGAGGGAGTCGAGGGGTCTGGACCTCCCTGCTTACGAATATATATATATTTCCCCCACTTATTTTAAAGTACATTTGCCGCTAACATAGATATTCCATCATATCAAAGTAGTTATATTACAGTAGTAGACCCCTCTATTTCTCGTTCTAGCCAGTGCACCACGACTGGTATATCAAAGGCCGTGGTATGTGCTACCTTGTCTGTAGGTTGGTGCATATAAAAGATCCCTTGCTACTAATGCAAACATATAGCAACTTATTGTTTGGGGTTATGTTTAACGACACCACTAGAGCACATTAATTTATTAATCATCGGCTATTGGATATCAAACAATTGCTAATTTTGACATAGCCCAGAATATTTCTCCCTGCGTCGATTCCACCGGATAACAAAAATCGGATCGTAAGGTATCTCACATAATTGAGATCTCCGCTGTTTTAATCCGATTTTATCGTATTACATTAATCGTATGAAGAAATCGCAGAACTATGTACCCGACTTCAAGCCCAGAGTCGGGTGGCAGGAAGCAGATCAGTGGTAAAGCGCACGCCCGATGTGCGGTCGGTCTGAGGTCGATCCCAGTCGTTGGTCCCATTGGGCTATTTATCGCTCCAGCCAGTGCACCGCGACTGGTTTATTAAAGGTCATGGTATGTGCTATCCCTTCTGTGGGATAGTGCCTATGAAAGATGCCTTGCTACTAATAAAAACATTATCAAATGTTTGACATCCAATAGCCGATGATTAGTAAAGTAATGTACTCTAGTGGTGTCGTTAAACAAAACAAACTTTAAATTCGATTCCGGAGTATACGAGTTATGTCAGTCTTTGGTCATATGACAAGCAATATTTTGCTAGTAACAATTTATGACTGCTTTAAACGATTACCTAATCGGGACCGTAGCAGGAGAGGGGTTAGGGGAACGGTGTGTGTGTGGGGGGGGGGGGGGGGGGAGGATCGTGGCCACTGAAAAATGACTCACCCACTCGTTGTTTTAATCTTCCTAATGTCTTTAGCAAAATACAACCGGCCTCGGTGGCGTTGTGTTTAAGCCATCGTACATAAGGCTGATAGGTACATGGTTCGCATCCCGGTACCGGCTCCCACCTAGAGCGAGTTTTAACGACTCAGTGGGTAGGTGTAAGACCACTACACCCTCTTCTCTCCCATTAACCACTAACAACTAACCAGCTGTCTTGGACAGCCAGCCGAGATAGATGAGGTGTGTGTGCCCAGGATAGCATGCTTAAATTTTAATAGGATATAAGCACGAAAATAAGTTGAAATGAAATGAAACAAATACGGATAGTTTGATGCTGTATGTACCTAAAGGCGATGCCGTCGACTGACAAACTATTACGATTGCACAGGCTGCTGAGCTATCGACAATTATCGTACATGACACTCGTACCGTGTTTCTCTGTCTTAACGGCAATCATGTAATCCTTTATTCTAGGAACACAAACCAGAATAAGTATAATATACATTTACATAACGGTTTTTTGGGTTGTTTTCTTTTTTTTTTTTTTTTTTTTTTTTTTTTTTTTTGGGGGGGGGGGGGGGTGTGTGTGTTGCAGTGCCGACACAGAATTGAATAATGATCGCGCTCCATATACATGCTAATTGTGCTGCGTCAATTCACGTTTACGGTGGGATAAGTTTGTAAAGGAAGTTTGTCCAAAGGCATCCTCGGCTACAATTGTTCACGGCTATAAAGCTACTGTTGTAGCTGTTATGCGTGCACGTTAATTAATTAATTATACCCCCCCCCCCCCCCCCCCCCCCCAGCCTCCTCCCATAAAAACCCATTTGCCCTCCCTGAGTGAATCGGCTGGATACTGTAATGCACATAATTAGTCAATGCAAATAGTGGTTGCAAAAATAAAATATGTCGTAAATGGTCTGACGTTTCAGCTTTGGAAAGCTACAAATCATTAATGAGTTAGGTCACGTTTGGCGAGTATGAATTGTTATTAATTACGGAAAGTCAAATATTGCCATGGGGTTAATTGGTACATGTACAGCTGTATACCCGTTCGCTATCCACGGCTATTGTAATCATGTAATCATGTATTAAGTGTCCGTTTATTCAAGGTAATGGTAACTCCGGTCAATAAATAATCCAAATCGTACGCCCTAATTGGACACCAATACACTACTAGCGCGTATTATTGATAGATTTTCGCAATAAAGAAGAAGAAGAAGAAGAAAAACAAAACACCATATACATATATATATATATATATATATATATATATATATATATATATATATATATATATATATATATATATATATATATATATATACTCTTCAAAAGAAGAAACGCAAAACCACATTGTCGTAACATTTGGAGAATTGATTTAATTATTGAATGGTGAGTCCGATAATTACCAAATGTTGCAGGATTGTTCACAATTCACTCTAGTCCATTGTGAGTAAGTGATAGGACACACCACCAAGGTCAAGGTCATCTGGAGTCAATACCGGGTGTGGCCTCCGCGTGTGTTGACAACTGCCTGGCACCGCCTGCCCATTGAAGCAACCAGAGTACGGATGACGTCCCGGGGGATGCTGGCCCACTCGGCCTGCAAGGCTGCTGCCAGCTCGGGCAGGGTCTGGGGCTGTGGTTGTCGCTGTCGGAGGCGTCGGTCCAACTCGTCCCATAGATTCTCATTTGGGTTCAAATCCGGTGATATCGATGGCCAAGGAAGGACATTAATGTTGTTGTTCTGTAGGAAAGCCGTTGTGAGACGTGCTGTGTGAGGCCTGGCGTTGTCATGTTGGAACACTGCGTTGGCGTTGGCCATAACTGGAACGATGTGTGGCCGGAGGATCTGGTCGATGTAGCCCTGTGCATTCAGGTTGCCCTGCACGTGGATCAGGTCAGTTCTGCCAGTGTGTGAGATGGCTGCCCACACCATGACACTACCCCCGCCGAATCTGTCCACTTCCTGCACGCAGTTTGCCGCATAACGTTCACCACGACGCCTATACACGCGACATCTTCCATCATGACGTCGGAGCAGAAATCGGGACTCGTCACTGAACCACACCTGTCTCCATCGCAGCTGAGGCCATTGTCGATGAATCTGGCACCACTGCAGTCGGAGTCGACGGTGTTGTGGTGTTAAGATGACACCTCGAACTGGACGTCTGGCACAAATTCCTACCTCACGTAGGCGGTTCCGTACGGTCTGGTCGGATATCCTGCGCAAACCTGGTATTGCTGCGGCTGTGGAGGTGGCAGTAGTCAATCGTTCCCGAAGGTGGCGTACCCGGATGTAGCGGTCCTGCCCGGGGGTAGTGACCCGTGGTCGACCGGATCTAGGGAGGTCACGTGTTGATCCATGTTGCTGGTAACGGTCCCACAGTCTGGAGATGGTGCTTGGGGACACATGGAATGCCCTGGCAACGGCCGTTCTGGATTCGCCTGCGTCTAGTCGGCCGATGGCATTGTTTCTCTGCGGTTCACTGAGACGTGGCATGTCCTGGATTGTCAACTGTCGGCCAGATACAGAGGCCAGGCAAGCGAACACCCTGCACTTTTATACTGTCGGTGTTCATGTTGCACGTGCAGACAACGCACGTGCAGTGGTGACATGGTTTGCACGTGGCTGCGTTTTTGCGAATATTCACATTTTGGAACTTTATTGTACAGTAGCTGCGTTTTATCGAATGTAACCGTGGGAATGTGTTTGGGACATGCAATGACCTTATATTCACAAAGCATGAACCGGTAGGAAACATAAAATCGGAGTTATAACCCATTTGTACCCTTTTGCGTTTCTTTTTTTGAAGAGTATATATATATATATATATATATAAACGAACCCGTATGGTGTCCAGTTCAATTTCGTGATCATCAAGTCATGACGATTTGAGAGTATAGAGGAAACGAACCTTTAATGTTCAGTGGTGATTATCGAGACTGTCACGTCGTGGTTATCGAGACTGTCACGTTGTACTTATCGAGACTGTCACGCTGTGGTTATCGAGGCTGCTACGCTGTGGTTACCGAGACCGTCACGTTGTGGTTATCGAGACTATAACGTTGAGGTTATTGAAACTGTCACGCTGTAGTTATCGATACTCTTACATTACCGTTATCGAATCTGTCACGTTGTGGTTATCGAGACTGTTACATTATGGTTATCTAATCTCTCACGTATGGTTATCGAGACTGTCACATTGTGATTATCGATGACGTCACGACTACTGATGAAGCTTGCGAGACGTCGTACAGAACTCTGGACCGTGTCTCCGTACAGGTATTTTATGCATTACGATTAAGTCACTCGCCACTGTCTAGACCCCGACCCCCTACCCCCACCCCTGCATAAATGTCTTAACACACACCTGATGACATTGCATATAGGTTGGTTTAAATAATATATATCAAACAGATCACATCGAATCATTCTAAATGGTACTTTATCAAATGCAGGCACTTTAATGGCCAGAGTACCTCAAGATTCAGTTCTGTGGCCATTAATATTTTTAATTTATATTAATGATATTGCGGTTAACCTAAACTGTATAACGCGACTACTTGCTGACGATACTTCCATTACATAGATCTTCATCAAAATAATGGTGTATCATTTATTGAAAACAACTTTAATTCAAATGTATTGCGGATTACCTAAACTGCTTACAGCGATTACCTGTTGACGATACTACTGTTACATAGATCGTTATCAAATGGCATCTCATTTATAGAAAACAACCTTAACTCAAGCTTGTCAACAGATTCATAGATGATCCAAAAATGGCTTCTATCCTTCAATACAAATAAAATCAGCTTGAGAAACATATATGCGAAGGAATCGTGGATTAATGCTTTTAACCGGCCACGGTGATTTAGTGGTTAAGACATCGAACTTAAAGGCTGGTTCGCATCCCGATTCCGGCACCACATACCACAATTGACTTTTAACGACTCATTTGGGTAGGTGCAAGGCAACTACGCTAACGTTTCTCCGTGTCCTGGACAGACACACACGCACCCACATAGTCGTGGTATGTAACCAAGACAGCGTACTTGAACCTTAATTGGCTGGAAGCAATATGTTCAGATTAATTATTATTAAAACTGGCAATAAGTCGTTTCTTGTTTGGCATTTCACTCTTTGACACAAATAAATCCTCTTAGTTACGGCTCCATTCATCTGTAAAACTATTGTATCCATTGCAAATAATCTTGCGCATTAACATGTGTCGCGTGACCCATTCCTGTATATAATTATAGCTTGGTGTCCTTTCTCTATACAGATGTGTAGCTAAATATATTCAGCTGATTAACTCACCAAACTAAAGAGAATAAATGTATGACTATAAATTAACATGCATGACTGTTTATGCCAGCATGTCGTTTTAGAGGCGGCATTTTGCTCATTCAGCCAAAACCATACGCGAAGTCGTTTTAAAGGAGGGGACAATTAAGGCATTTAGCCTGGTATGCATATTCAACGATATATAATGCACATTATTGCTTAATATCAACAAGTATAATCCTATATTAATTAATAAAACGGTTAAATGTGATGGCTATTATATATAACAGGCACAGCCATTTTGTACCATCCCAGTGAATACGCCCTCTGGCAAGCTGGTGGGTATGTAATACTTAACGTGTCACGTCAGGAATTAGTCTTCGAACTGAAGAAACAAAACATACCTGATTTTTGCGGATGCATCGCAATGTTCTGTAATAATAGCCATCCCAGTAAGCCAGCAACAATTATATATTATTTTTCAATACAAAATAAACCACCATTGTCAAAGTGTTGAAATAACTGTATTGTGTTTTGTACATAAATTAACCCATGAACTGAAATAATAATCGGAGTGTTTTCTTGGTTAATTGGTATTTTCTTTCCGTGGCCTGTAACTGTGGTTCCTGATTGGCAGGTGTATATTTAGACGGTCCCCAGACACTGTGTCTAGACACACTAAAACGACGTGCCTCTTTTATTAAGATTAAAGGGTATTGTGTGATAACCGCACGAATAACCCTCAAATCGTAATGGACATTATTAGCCGTCCTGCTTTATTACTGTAGGTAATTCTGTAAAACCCTTGATTAAGTAGACTTTCCCATCTAAAATCACAAAACTGACCAATTACGTCGTCCCAAAGAAAAGAAAAATATCACTTGGGTATCGTGGGTGGTCGTTTTTGCTCGAACGTACCCTACCAATAGGCCTAATAATATGCATTATTTCTTTGAATTTAAAAAAAATAAAAATACTATAACTCCATTTCATTTTATTGATGCAAATTGAAATATATTTAGTTAAATAGTTTATTATACTATAAAGTCATTTATGTTTTACAAGTCAGGTTGATGAAAGCGAAGCGCCTTGACGTAATTAGAGCGTTTGTTTACACACTTCGACCCAAGCTATAAAACCGGACGTCACAAAAACGAAACAAAATGGCTGCTCCCAGTTTCTCATTTGTTGAAGTGTCAGTATGTGTTGGTGGTTCGGGTATGCATCTTTCCAACACATAAGGCGCTTGTTTGAGTTGACCCTACCTTTAAATACATAAATAATAATAGTCAATAAATATGATTTGTTTATGCACCCACCTCAGTGTGAGCACTGTCAGTGTCTTCTGACGGTGCGCCACATTTTGGTGGAGTGGCAGTTTCTGAAAAAAACTCGAAAAGATATATTTGGTCACAGAAATGTGATGGAATCATTTCGATTCCATCCAGAACTTTTATTACAGTTTCGTCGACATACGGACTTTTATTCTAAATTTTAATTTTATATATCTGTGATATTTGTATTTGTCGCACAGTTCTTTACACTGTGTTTTAATTTAACTGTTGAATTTTTATATTGATGTTGATCATCACATTTTGTTGTTGTTGCCTTTACCATAGTTTGACACCCAATAGCCGATGTATTTTTCGTGCTGGGGTGTCGTTAAACATTCATTCATTCATTCATTCATTGTTTATGCGCACATGTCGTTTTAGAGGCGGCATTTAGATCATTCAGCCAAAACCATACGCGAAGTGGTTTTAAATAAATAAATAAATAAATAATAATAATTAATTAATATTTTTGTTATGCGCACATGTCGTTTTAGAGACAGCATTTAGATCTTTCAGCCAAAGACACACAAAAAGTGGTTTTAAAATAATAATAATAATAACAATAATAATAATAAAAATAAATACATAATTAATTAATTAATTAAATTAATTAATTAATTAATTAATTAATTTAATTATTAATTAATTAATTAATTAATAATTAAACAAATAAATGATGTTTATGTGCTCATTCGTCCGAAGACATACGGAAGTCGTTTTAATAAATAAATAAATATATAAATAAATTTGTTTATGCGCACATGTTGTTTTAGATGCAGCATTTAGTTCATTCAGACAAAGACATACGCGGAATGGTTTAAGATTTTTTTTTTTTTTAAATCCACTGTCATAAATTATCTGCCGTTGTATCATTTTTGTTTGACTAATAACCCTTTTCCAACGAGAAGACGTATATGGCGGTGCAAGAAGGATGCTATGAAATCTCCAGTAAATGATCTCCTTGATAGTGGCTGTCCTCCTATAGACAAGGCACTAGAAATTCATAGAATCAACCACTTTGTTTTTACCAAATGCCCAATCGATGCAGCATTGTGCAGATATGCGGCCCTGACCATGTATTACAGTTTTATCGTTCACATTAAATACATATTCTTGTTTACACAATGTGCTCCCGCCAAAAATATATATTAATTTTTGCTTTGAAACATAATGTGTATACCTTCAACTATATGCCTATAAAACAAATTACAACTAAATAATTCCATTTACTAGTATACATTTTTTGTTATTTTAGGAGGAATCTTGAGAGATGTCACGCGCATTACGTAGTGACGTCACTGTTTTATGCATACACATTCAGCACACTAAGTTTACCCAGAATTCTTTGTGGTCAACTTACAAAAGAAACAAATATGGTGGTCATGCTGTATTTAGCCAAAACAATTATTCACGAAACCGCTCTGGCCGTCCAGTGTATCCTTGAACCTTAATTGGATATAAGCACGAAAATAAGTTTAAATGAAATAAAATGTCATCCAGTGCAAGATATTTTAAAATTATTATGCTAGGGCTAATTATGGAAAGAAAATTTGTGGGATAGTTTATGCTGCAGCTTTGTATTACAAATAAAAGTGAAAACAAATATTGTTTTTTCAACATTGACATAGCATCTTTAACGTTTGAAGTAGCCCAAATTGGATTGTAAATATCTTTCAATAATATATGACAAATATACATTATATATATATATATATATATATATATATATATATATATATATAATATATATATATATATATATATTTATATTTATATTTCCAAGGACAATACTAATGGCATGGTAATTAGGTCTTAAATTTAAAATGAAACTGGGGCTTCCACAAACATTGCCACGACAAGAAACAAATTGTATCTACATAGACACCGATATTGTAAATATGTATTCGATATGTAATTGTAGTCGTTGAAAGGTTCTATTAATGGAAAGTATATTACAATGGCAGTACACTCTCCTTAAATGTATTGTGTCACGGATTTACAAGTTTAGCTTTTGTGTAATACTGGATATTAAATGACTTGTTTTATCGAATGTCACGATTTCGTAGATGTAAGGCAAAGTGGCCTCGGTGATTTTACGCCACTTGGAATGCTTACGTTTATTTAACAGCCAATAGCCAATGTGTATTTTTTTTTGTGACGTGGTGTCGTAGATGTAAGGTACAGGATGTTTTTGATCGATAACCTCGGTGATATTAAACGTCTTTGAATATTTATGTTTGTTTTAATAGACAATCGCCACTGTATGTGTATGCGTGTGTGTGTGTGTGGGGGGGGGGGGGGGGGGGGTATGCGTGTGCGTGTGTGTGTATGTGTGTGTGTGTGTGTGTGTGTGTGTGTGTGTGTGCTGGGGTGTTGTAGATGTAAAGTAGAGGATGTTTTCGATCGATAACTTCGGTGATTTCACATGACTAGGCATATACACTGGAAGTAGACACTTCAGGTGTAATGCCAGTTACCAAAGTCAGTTTTGAACATATTTTAAACGTCTATCTTTAATTTAAATTGTTGTTGTTGTTGATTATGATTATGATTATGATTATTATTATTATTATTATTATTATTATTATTAGTGTTGTTGTTGTTGTTGTCGTCATTATTATTATTAGTAGTAGTAGTATTTATATTATTATTACTACTATTATTATTAGTAGCAGTAGTAGTAGTATTTTGTTGTTGTTATTGTTGTTATCGTTAACATTATTTATGTGTTGTTATTTATTGATTGATTGATTGAATGATTTGTTTATTGGATAATATTAATTTTACAACAGAAACATTATTACTGTTTTGTTGTAGTTATCGTTATTGTTATTTATATATTGTTATTTATTTGTTTATTTCTTATTTGTTATTTACATATATGTATTAGACATGATTAATGTTACGACAGAAAAAAATAATTTATTAGATAACATTGATATTACAACAGCAGAGTAGACACTAAATATGTCACGTAAATTGTAGCCTAGCCTGACACGTGTTATCCGTTTTGTTTGTGAACATTTGCGGAAATGCTATAGAGTCATACGTTTCAATGGTAAATGTTCCGTGACGCTACGTAACACCACTGAACGCTTTGGTCATCTGAACGCAAAAAGGGTTTACACCTGTGCAGGTTCATTTTCCACTTCAGTTCACCTGGACTGCCGTGGTGTTTGATGGTCAGAATCATCATGAGCAGTTAGATGTTTTTGTTCGCCTGTTGTTCAGTCAGACCTGCAATTATGTTTGTGTTTATACTCGCACATAAATTGGAGTAAAATTTATATCTACATTAAAATATTTGAATTTTTTTTTTTCCAATAAACGATGTAAACGGCAACAGACTACGGGATTTATTTGGACAAACAAAACAAGCTGGAATATCTCGGAACACTGACGGAATCACACGAAAGTTGTTGCCCAAGGTATTCTGCGTTGTCGGCCGAAGTATTCCGAGTGGAAATTCGACTTCATGAGACTATTTCAGGTTTTCTCAATCAAAAAAGTTTTATATGATTCTGACGTGCGCGAGTGGCGGGACGTAGCCCTGTGGTAAAGCCCTCGCTTGATGCGCGGTCGGTTTAAGATCGATCCCTGTCGGTGGGCCTATTAGGCTATTTCTCATTCCAGCCAGTGCAGGACAACTGGTATATCAAAGGTTGTGGTATGTGTTATCCTGTCTGTGGGATAGTGCTCATAAAAGCTACTAATGGAAAAATGTGTGACATTTCCACCATCTGTTTCTAATTTAAAAAAAATAATAACATCTATAAATCATACTTTAAAATATACAGCTGGAAATTAATTAAGCGCCACCCAGTTTTGACGATATGACTGATACTTCGCAAATAATAGCATATACAGTAAAACACCACCTAATGACCTCCCCGGTACTAAGACCACTCCACTATACAGACCAATATTTTAAAGTCCGGAATATTTCATTATTATTTAATATTAAAACTACCCCGGTATTAAGACCATCCCATTATTACGGATTACGACCAGTAAAGTCAGACTCATTGGTCGTTTTTAGTGCATTTAGACCCCACAAATGCGACCACAGTTTGTTTTGTTTAGCGACACCACTAGAGCACACTGATTTATTAATCATCGGCTATTGAATGTCAAACATATTGACATATAGTCAGAAAGAGGAAACCCGCTAAATTGTTTCCATTAGTAGCAAGGGATTTTCTATATGCACCATCCCAGAGACAGGATAGCACATACCAGTCGTGGTGTACTGGCTGGAACGAGAAATAGCCCAATGAGCCCACCGATGGGGATCGATCCGGTGCGCTTTACCACCGGGCTACGTCCCGACCCTTGTGTATACACAGAACGTTAATTTCAGTGATTCGTATCCACGTATTAATGTCAGTTCAATTTAATTCAATTCAATTCAATTCAATGTCAGTTGAGAGCAAGTAACACTGTCGTTACATCAATATTTAATAACACCATCACTTAATTACACTGAGTACCGTTTTCGTGACACATAGCTAAATAGCCGATTATTTATAACCTTTAAAGCTGCAAATGGTTGCTTAGTAGTGACATTTTATTAATGTCAGTTGTTTCTTCAGTCCTTAATAATTATTAATCGATTAGAAATGCAAATAGTTGGTTATATATATTTTGAATGATACATTTCATAAGAATAATGGATATGACTGGGTTCTTTATTACAATTTGGTTATGATATTAACTCGCATTAATTCATTTACATTATTTATAACTATGAGCACAAAAATCATTATGGACTAGGGACGGAGCGTAGCCCAGTGGTAAAGCGCTCGCTTGATGCGCGGTCGTTTGGGGATGGATCCCCGTCAGTGGGTCCATTGAGCTATTTCTCGTTCCAGCCAGTGCACCACAACTGGTGTATCAAAGGCCGTGGTATATGCTACTCTGTCTCTGGGATGGTGGATATAAAAAGATCCCTTGCTACTAATGAAACAAATGTAGCGGGTTTCCTCTCTAAGACTATATGTCAAAATTACCAAATATTTGACATTCAATAGCCGATGATTAATAAATAAATGTGCTCTAGTGGTTTTGTTAAACAAAACAAACTTTATAACATTACGGGCCAAGTTTATGCTTCAAGTATTACGTCCGACAGTGTTTTGATTGCGGGTCCCCTATTGTCAACGTTGTCTGTCATAGAGAATTCTCAATAGGATGGCCACAGGCACACACTGGATAGTCTGAAATAAAACGTGTAAATATATGTCCGTTAAGGTCGCGAAGACGACAGTGTAATATTTCAGATGGCCTCTCACATGTGTAGAAATATGATGGAATTTTAATTTTTCTTGCATTTAAATATTTTTTAAAGCAACTTATAGAGCAATAATGTTTAGTATTTATCGGTAATATATTCCATACTTTAACTCCTGAAGGTAAGACAGAATCAGAAAATAATTCTGTTCGACTTCTTTATCACTGTAAGTGATCGCCATCACGCAACGGGGTCGAGAATGTTCTGCAACTGCTTTAGGCAATTGTTCGGACAAATAAGCTGGAGTCAAAACCTTTACAGAGTCGGTACATCATACATAATGTGTGACATTTTCTTCTCTCTGGTAAAGTTAAGAAGCCATTTTCTTTATATAATGTCTGGTGAGACGTTCCACGAACAGCACCACAAATTGAGCGTTTAGTATCTAGGCGAACATTTTCAAGCTGCTGAGATAGATGCAATGTATACTTATCTCACATTATATCAGCGTAGTCAAAGAGAGGAAGGATAAAAGTGCTGGAACTTTTCCCCAAAGAGATCCTAGATAGCCTATGTTTA